>NC_060903.1:3965000-4195000 GCF_014805685.1 Silurus meridionalis
TTTATGCAAACATTAGATAGATAGATCACTTTATTAATCCCAGAGGAAAGTTCATGAAATGTATGAATGTTTTATCGATAGGTATTTTTTTGGTGCTTTTGGATCGATTAAAATGTTTATTTATCCAGAAATTGCTTTTTGATATGACAACATAAGCTGTTAACAGTTTGCTGGTTCCACTTAACATTCATATTCATATTCAAGTCCAAATTATTGCAAAATGTATCATTAAAATTGGGGTTTGAAGGTTGAACTGTTCATGTTATGTTTAAAGACTCTTCTGAAAGGCAGCACACCTACAACCAAATAACTTACTAAATTATCAACATATTTTAATAGGAAATGTATCCTCAGGAAAGTCTTCTGTAGGCTTTTAAAACAACCCAATCACTGGCCACTTTCCTGCTTTACCAAAAGTTTGTGTGTAAAAACTTTAATAGGAATTTTAATAGCAAATATTAAATAGCAAATAGGCCTCATTATTTTAGGTGTTAGTAAATCAGGCTTGTTTTTTGAGAGTACAGTAAATTCTCACTTACACTCCTGGGCAAAAAAACATAAATAAATAAGCCAAGCCAATATTTTAAGCTTTTAATGAGTTTAATAACAAATAATTGGTCAGAAAATGCAATAACTGAACAAACACATTCCAGAGACCTCCTGTGCCACCATTTGATTGTTCACGTTCATTGTATTGAAGTGAGAAAGCAGGGAAATTCGCATATTCAAATCATAATGATTAAAACATTTGATGCAGAATACAACAAACAGACAAAATGCTAACACATCACTTGGGGCAAATCATTTCCATAAATATCTTCTGGGATGTTTCCAGTTTCTTAAATGCAACCCATCAAAGCCTGTTCAAAAACTCATCAATGAAACCCGGGGCAATTAAATTCTTGCTCATTTTCTGACCGATGATTTGTTGGTAAAGCCATTACAAGCTTAATATTTTGCCATTTTATTGGCCAGGAGTGCATACGGCTTTAATACTACCTGCAGTAATAGCAGAATACTTACAGATACACATTATGTCTGTAACCATATTAATGGCGTAGCATTGACATGTTGGTGCGCCTCGTGAGAAGCAGCATCTACAATAGGTTTTATGCATTAAAATCGATTTTATTTTCAGCATCTTGGTTTCAATGGAGCTGCATCCAAATGAATTTTTAAGGAAAGGAATAATGACTTGATGATTGTTGTAATGTTACAGTGCAAGGATAAGATGATGTTGTTTGTAGCATACATCATGAATGCGTTTTTTTCAGAAACTTGTTAGCATAATAATCTAATTACTGTAATGGCAAAGCCAGTCATATGAGGCATATCAACCAAATCCAGCTCTGAAAAAAAAATACTTTGGATGGTAGTCATTGCCTAGTTTCTGTATAATATCTATGTAATATTGATGCTCATTAAAGTAAATGTGGCGTTCCTGTACATGTCCAGCACAAGCAAATACTGCTGTGGAGGATGCATGTAAAAATATTATATTTACACACCCACAACTCCACTCATACATAAGTATCACTGAGTATCTTGTTCAAAAGTTCCAGTCTGAATTTTACTGTCTTCCTCATTCTTTTAGCTTACGTTTCCCATGTGTCACTGGGGCCATCCAAGACATGTTCAGACATTTTCCATTTCCTGTTCCTCTGTTCCCCAGACACCTCAGAAATAGCTCACATTATCTGCTGAACATTTTCAAAATAGCATTTTGAAATGTCAGGGACAGCGAAGTTCCAGGGTGTATCCTGAAATAGCCTGATGAGAATTTATGGTATTTTAGAGGTGATTTCTTTTCCTTCTCAATCCAAATATGCTTCCTTATGCTACCTTTAAAAAATTTAACTTTAAAGGTACTGGAATGTAAATGGAAAAAGTAATGCTGTGTTGGAAATGGCACAGAGGTTCATGTGACAGCAAGGATGGCAAAGAGGTGATAAAAGTTCATTATAACAAATTTGCATTGACTGGAATACTTGATTTAATTGTATTAATTTATTTATTAATTTATTTTTTTATTATTATAAAAAAAAAATTATGGATACCTCATGGTAATATTGTTGCTTTTTTAGTCCCTAAAGCAATTCCATAATTGTCACGCCTGTTGTCCATACTCAAATATGTATGCAAAGAAATTGTATTAGACATTTTCAGTGTAGTTATAAGTTTCAGATAATTAGCATATATTATATTATTATAGATGATATATATTATCTTATCCATACAGTTACATGCATCTAGTTGTAGTCTGACTAAAACTTGTCTAGAAGTTTTTTTTTTATTTGCTGTCTCAGTTTCTGTCTTGTAATTTAATATTATTGAGTTAAATTTGGGCGACACGGTGGTGCAGCTGGTTGCTGTCTCGCAGCTTTTAGTTCCCCAAATCAGAACCTGAGCCTCGTTTACTGTCTGTGTGGAGTTTCTTATCTTACCCCTGAGTGGATTCGGGTTTCATCAGAATTCTCCAGCTTCCCCCACCTCCTAAACCATGCAAGGCAGGGCCATTGCACCTAGATGTAAATGTGTGGGCATAGTGCTCTGAAATTGATCAGCATTCCATTCTGGGGCGTATTCTCACCTTCCTGAGATAGACTCCAGCTCTCAAGGCAGATTTATATATATACACTGTATGGACAAAAGTATTGGGACACCTGACCTTTCCTGCCATATGTTGTTCTCTTCCAAACTGTTACCACAAAGCTGGAGGCACACAATTGTATAGGATGTCTTTGGATGCGGTACAATAATAATTAGCATTCAGTGCACAAACCGAGCTCCATGAAGATATGCTTTACATGTTTTGGAGAGAAAGATCTTAAGTGGCCTGTGCTGTAGAGCTCTGATCTCAAGCCTACTGAACACCTTTGGAACGAATTGGAACACTGACTGCACCCCAGGCCTCCTTACCACACCTGCATTGATACTTGAATTTGCTAACACCCTTGTGGCTGATGAACACAAATGTCCACAAGCACACTCCATAATCTAGTGGAACATCTTGCCAGTAAAGTGGAGGAAATTATTTAATTATTTATTTTTAAGAGCAAATAGGGACAAAATGTGGAACGCGATGCTCAAAAAGGACCAGGTGTCCGCAAACTTTTGGCAATATAAAGTATATGTATTAGGGATGGTAAGATTCACCAATTCGCTACGGTGCATTGGTATAAAAGTTAACAATGTGATGCATCGATTTAAAAAAGTGTTCATTGGATACAAGTTGGCATTTGTATCGCAATGCACCATTTTAACCATCTTTGCATCGGTGCATTATGTTTAATTATTAGTAGATACTATTAGTCGATAGTTATACTTTTATTATTTAGTAAGTAACCAATCATTTATGACCAATATTTTATACATAGATTGATTTCCACCGCTGCTGCTACGTGAATATGACGTACCACAACACTACGGAGACCGAGGCATGTCCTGAGAGTCATATAGAATACAGATTAACATGGCAGAGGTAGAGCTGCATCTTCCTGGAGACAGAACAGGAAAAGAATGTCTGGTTTTATTTCATCGTTTTTCTTTTTTTTGCATTGCAATGGCCTGTTTGTGAAGGGGACATACGTTAGAACTCAGAAGGCACTGGAGTAAATTTATGATTTGCTGTCTGTCGGAACCAAAACAATAAAAGCGTATTATCTGTACCATATTGAATTGCAGAGCATCATCAAATCAAAATCGGATCGCACTGCATCGTAATTGGGATCAATGGTATCGCATCGGTAGCTGCTTCATATGTATCTTTAATGTAGTGTATAGTTGGCTATGCATTAGGATGCGAATCGCATCAGCCTCAGTTTAAAGATCCCTAATATATATTTTCTTCGCTTTTCCTAACTGAGGTCCCCTGATGCTGTACCCTGATGTTCTCAGTCATTTTGACACAGATAAAAAACCTTTGGAGTGGGAGGACAGGAAAGCAGAAGTACATCAAAGAGGAAAGGTGTACATGATAAAGAAAGAAGTGTGGGAGTAGTGAAAGATAAAGAAGAGGTACAGAGAAAGAAAGTAGGATGGTGAGGGTGGAAAAGTGAGAAAAGCAAGGGACAGGCAATTTGAATCCAAATTTATGAGCA
This sequence comes from Silurus meridionalis, assembly GCF_014805685.1. Lineage (NCBI taxonomy): Eukaryota > Metazoa > Chordata > Actinopteri > Siluriformes > Siluridae > Silurus > Silurus meridionalis. The sequence continues at coordinate 3,969,101 of NC_060903.1, forward strand.
AGGACATAAATGAAAAAAGGTGATATAACGTAGCTTAGAACTGATTTTATTATACTTTAGAAAGGTTTTACATTTCCACTTGCCACTCTTGTCAGTTAGGACGTTTTATGGCCTACATGCTTTGGAGGACACATTTATGGCCTTAACTGTTGCTTATTCTTTAAAGTGAGTACTTGATGGACCAGTTGTGGCACGCACCTGCTTTTTCCAGCTCAGGATTGCATCAGATCAGGGGCTTATTCGAGGAACACTGGGAATGAGGTGGGAAAACACCTATGTTGGGGTGCCGTTGAAGGACACTATACACTCTAACATTCACATTCAAATTTACATCTGGAAATTGAGTGTAGTCAGTTCATTTTCAAGCATGTGGGAAGTGTGAAGAAATTGGAGAACCCATAAAATATCACGGAGAACATGTGAAACTTTACACAGCCAGTAACAGTACCCTGAGCTCTGCCACGTTGCCAGTTAGATGTAAATCAAGTCAATGCAGATATCTTTAAATACTGTCTCACAGTGCAGGGAGCTTCTAGTGCGTGTCAACATTAAGCAGCTTATTAGCTGGTATTTATTTTTACTTCATGCTTATTTCCAGAACCTTTCTTCTTTCACAAAGAGCCAGTGATATTTGGAGGGCTTACTGTAAGTACTTGTTGATATCATTACTACAGTCTGTCAATCACTTCCTCCTTTTCATGGGAACTCCACAGCATCCAATTGGGAGTTGCATAACCCGGGGACAGCAGAGTGAAATGTTTACAGGTTTTTGTTTTTCAGCCACAGACTGAGAGAGAATTCTGTGCATATCACTATAAGCTTCAGTTGACGTACTTCCTTTTTGCGCAGTATTTTATGAATTACTGGATTGCAAAATGCTGGAATTTTTTAACTCATACTTTCTGTTGCATTGCTCACACACTCTCTTTCTTTCTCTCTCTCACTTTCAGGAACCACTTGATCATGGACAGGGTGGTTATAGATCAAGAGGCAATCTCAGCATCTCAGTAACACAAGATTGCTGTATAGGTTCTATGAAATATTTAACAACAATATAACACCTTAAATCCACCAGGACTCTTACATGGATCCAGACCCTTACATTCCTCACTCTCATGACTATATTATTATGTAGTTCCTAAATAATTTATAGTAAATACTGTATGCTTTACAGTAAATAAATCAAATAATGAGAAGGAGAAAAGAAAGTAATATTTAATTGAATTATATTTATTTCATATAAAATAATACAATCATTATATCATCCTCCACTCAACCCCACAGTGTGAGGTTAAATAAAATAACCCTCACATTGTGCAACCAATTGAACTTGTTTAATTTATGTATAGTAGAAAATACTAGAACTTAAACTTTCACCTGTGCCTAGATAAATAGCACTCCATTTATTTGTGACAAGAAAAAAAACAGCAGTCTCAGTTTAGTATCAGTTTCCCTCGCTGATTTACAAAAATGCAGAAGTCTATTAGCTAGGCTGCATTTTAGCACAATGTTGCTGAATTTCCAGATTCTGACTTGTGAGAAGCATTTATTTTTAATGTTAAAATGGTTGGAGAGATTTGCAGTGCGAATTCGGTATCAGTGGTGGCATAATACATACATTGCTGCCTCACAGTTCCAGGAAACCTTTTATGGTCTTGATCTTGGTTAACTGTCTGTGTTGACTTAAAACATAGCAATATGCTAATTGGTGGCTGTAAATTGTCTGTGTATGAAGGTGTGATTGTACATGAACTAGTTTCTTATGGATAGACTCCAGTTTATTTGTGAACCTGACCAAAAAAAGAACTTACTGAAGATTACATTTTCTTTTTTTTTATGTAAATGGTGAATCCGATAAGCTGGGCAAGCAATGCAAATAGCCAGTAGTGTGTGTGTGTGTGTGTGTGTGTGTGTGTGTGTGTGTGTGTGTGTGTGTGTGTGTGTGTGTGTGTGGTCAGAAAGACATGACTCATAGCCAGGTTGCCAGAGGTGCTACCAGCTGCAATGGCTCTGTCCTCAAACCCACAGTCGTGAGAGTATGACGGTATGTGTGGTTCTTCCCAGTCTTATCTGGCATAATTAATCAGCGGATGATTGATAATATCTACACTGCAAATAGACACATGGCACTGAGTCATCAACAAATTCTCTACTTTTCTATCTCTAACACACACACACACGCCCATAAACCCACACACCCTTATACACTCCTACACATGCTGCTTAGGGACTCTGTGGAATTCTTCATTTCCTCTCTCCTACTTCCTTCTCCAACTGCAGCAGTGTTTCATCAGACACTTATAACTCTCCAGTTGACAGTTTTGACATTTTCTATTCCGTTTTTGAAAGACTTGGAAGAGACTTGCTTGACGACAGTAAGAGAGAAAAAAAATACAAAAAATTGACAGCTCGCTCGAAACAATGTAAACTCGAAAAGACAACATTGTCAGCAATGCATCTTTTAATATAAAGTTTTGCCATCACATATCGTGATCACTAAGCAAAAACGCACGCAGCAAAGCCACGCAAGGTTTTTTCTTCGTTTTAGAATAATGATGAATCCATGACACTTGAATAATGAAGTAATAAATATAATGCTGTGATCAAAAATCAAAACTGATTAATGTCTGAGAATGTTTTCTTTATTTTTTTGCGCACTCCGGTTATTTTCCTGCCAATTAAAAGTATTACATTTGATTGCAATTCTTTGATTTATGTGCGATACAGCCTATTTGGAAATTATTAGAAATATTATTATATTATATGTGAATTATAGAGAAAAAATCTCTATAAAAAATGTCTGTCTGTCTATCTATCTATCTATCTATCTATCTATCTATCTATCTATCTATCTATCTATCTATCTATCTATCTATCTATCTATCTATCTATCATCACTCTCTCGAATGTCTTTCACCCCCCCACACACATTGTTTTGATTCTGTATATTAAACTAACACTCTTTCTTTCACTCTCTCTCTTTCTCTCTCTCACTTTCTCTCCCTCTCTCTGTCAAAGGTTAGCACTTCCTTACACTATGACTATCCTTCTTCCTTTACGTGAAGAGGCACTGGCTTTATGCAAATGGTTTCTGAGAAAACAGGACATTGACACACTGGCATTTTTAGAATTAGGCCTGTCACTTTTTATCGGGCTTTCACCCATTCACAAAATTCACCCCTTTCCTCGTTGCATGCTGTCAAGAAAAACAAAAACAAAAACGTGTTTGTGCACATGCATTTGTAAGTGCAAGTGTATGTGTGTGTCCATCTCTCCATGTATCATTATGACACACAATGCGTGATGGGGCAAGGAAACACGTCCTCCCTTTTTTGTGACTCTTTGTGCTGGACATCCCACATTTAACTCATCGTATCAGGAACACACACACACACACACACACACACACACACACACACACACACACACACACACACACACACACACAATTACTCATATTACCCACACATATACATCAAACAGCTTGCATTCACACATTCCTACTCCCTTTTTTTTTATGTCTGCACTAACTGCTTTTCAATGCTGTGGCTCGAGGAGGCAGATGTGTTATCTGGTTCACACTTGCTTTCAGCGTGCCTCATTTAGCACAAAATGTTCTCAGAAATTCATCAGCTGTCACTTACCTATAACTCTACTGGGTGTGAGTGCAGTGCGGCAACGTTTTTGTGTGTTTCTGCCAAGTCATCCTTTATACTTTGAAAAACCCAACCCACACAAGGTACACAGGGCCCTTTCCCCCACTGCTTTGTTTACTTTAACACTTGTGTTATGAATTGCATTGTTATTTATTAGGTAGCTCAAGCTCTTATATGGCTAAAGGGCATGCCGTGGGGTGTGGGTGATGGATCCTCATTTCCATAAATCTAATTGGTCATGATAATTTGTATTATTTATAATATTATTTTCCATCCATACAGAATTTTTTACATGTAAAGGTCAGGATATACAAATGTCCACCATGTCTTTTGCCACAAACCCCGAACAGACAAGATGCATCAGTTTTGAGCTCGAAGTGGACACGCAGTGGCGGGCCGTCTGTAGCAAACCGTACAAGCTCAAATATATCCGTGTGGATTTAATAGCTGTTTTTTTGTTGTTGTTTTTCATTTCACAGTGGCTGAGAGAGGAGAAGAAATTGAATTGGTTGCAGAAACATTTACAAGGACATTTACCAGACTTACCCTTAAAGCAAAGCTGGACATCATGAGGAAAGTTTCAAAACAGTTGTTGAGCTTTTTCATGAACCGTTTATGCTTTTGTGTTTTCTTTCCTGTAGAATTTGAACACACTCTTTGCCTTCATTACCAATCCCCAGGAAAATCATAATGCACGGAAAAAAATGCACACGAATGCACGGAAAACCCAGGGTCATTTTATAAGGTTAATATTGGTGCTTCTACTAAAGAGGATGTATGTGGGTGGTGCAGCTGTGGCTGCAGTGAAAGGAAACCTGTTGAATTGTGTTCAATTGGTTTTCTTGCCGTTCTTAGTAATGCGATTCATTCTCGCTACATGAGAAACCTGTCTGTGACGCCTTGCTCTGTTATACTGCATTTCTCTATAATACTGATGGTTACTATATCACTGGTGTCATAATGCTAGTATTAAGAGGTGGATTGATTCAGACAGAACACCATTGAAGGCCTAGCTGTGAAATGCACGACCTGCTACTGTACTGTGCTAGGTCTCTGTCTAAAGCCTTTAAACATGGTGATTTTGTTGCGAATAATTATTACCTAACTGGTATACTGGACAAAGAAATGCCAAGTGTTAATAAGAAGAGCACTTCCTGCATCTTAGAAACGATGTTCTCATGCTATAGTACTTATTTATATGATTGTGTGCAGTCTCTGGTTTCAAATCAACCATTTAAATCATTTATCATAGGCGACACATTACCTCACAGTGCTGTCAATCTGTGCTACAAAGTGAGTAAATACATGGATGTTTCCATGTTTGTCTTGGCTAGCTAATTATGATAAGTGAAGTAGATTTTCTCCTCAGAACAGTGTAGTCAGTGTTAAATATAACTGCATGTTGATTGACCTAAAGCAAAAGCATACATTTACACATACAGTAAATCACATTTAAATATAAGTGCTGCTTTATTTACTACAAATGCTAGATGCAGAAATGTTGACAGCTTGTGCTGAACTCTGAGGAAGTAAAGGAAACCTTCCTGAGTTCCCATGTAGGAGTTGACGGGGCGTTATCTTTGTTTGTTTTTTTTTTGTTTTTTTGTTGATCTTTTGCTCCGAGGTCAGGCATTAGAAGTTATGGCCTCGACTTGAGTGCAGCATTGTTCAGCGGTGTTGGTTTTAAGGGCTTGTAAACAACCAGACCATTTTATAAATATTGGCAGGTAAGTAAATAAAAGTATATGAAAATTATTGACAGTTAGAATATTGGAAAGAATAGAAAGAATCTTAGGAATCCATAGAAGCAGGGACGTGATAGATCAGTAATTAAGGCTCTGGGTTACTGATTGGAAGGTCGGCCATTCAAGACCCAATATCACCAAACTCTTGGGCCCTTAAGGAAGGCCCTTAACCCTCTACGATTAAGGGGTGCTGTATCATGACTGACTCTGAGAAATCTGTCTAACACACACACACACACACACACACAACCACACATACACCCAGCCACGCACACGCAAACCCAGAGTATAACTTTTTCACGTTCCTTCTGTTCTGTTTTTTCCCTTTTTTCTCAATTTCCTTCTCCAATCTGAATTTCATAGCCCCATCCCCACCCCCTCATTTTCTGGTACTGTTTTTTTTAGCTTTCTCTCTCTCTCTCTCTCTCTCTCTCTCTCTCTCTCTCTCTCTCTCTCACTTTCTATCTTAGTCAGAGGTTAACACTTTCTTACAGTATGACTTTACTTTTCTTCCTTTACATGACCCGCCATTGGCTTCATACAAAATGTTTTGTTTTAGGCCTGAATTAAAACTCACTCTTTCGGCCTAAAGGTATCCGATGCTTCGGATTTCCAAGTTTCCAGTCTGAGTGACATACTGAACAACATCATAAACAGAATTACAATCCAGGTTTTTGTATATTTTTATACCACCAGCATACCATGAAAAATTCCTTGTACATGCAACCCATGATACTTGGCAATAAGGGTGATTCTTATTCTGATTCCTGGTACTGACAAGACGGACAATTTGTTTGTGAAATACTTGTGAAAAGTCAGAATCCTTACACTGGAACACCTGACAATAAAAAATCTGTTTAAGGGACAAAATATATACAGTCTCTATAGAGCTTGGGCTTGATTATATAGTGAATATATAGTGACTATAGTGAATCCCCACAGTCCTCATTGATTATGTGTATCAGTTCAGATATGTCTCCATCTTGCACTGGCGTTTCAGTCTTGATTTGGAGGAGGTTTTGAAGAGGCCTATTAAGGACGGGAACATATTTGTTTGGACTTTATTTCCAACCACAGCTAGCCTCAGGTAAATTCTTGCGACAAAATCATTGCAGCAACTTTAATTTCATTTATGTTTCACTAAACAGGTTTTTTCAACTAAATGAGGACCATCTTGGCTTTGTGAAACGATGTGCTTGACTGGGTATAATCACAGAGTTGTTTGCAACTGTTTGTTCGATGGTGTGTATGCGTGGGTTTGCTCGTTTCGAACACTGTAAACTCACATGTGCTGTGAATATTATTCAGGTGGGTGAAAGTGAATTATTTTATTCTGTATAATGTGTGTAAGGTGCTTTTATTTGCCAGATGCTTTTCTATCTTTGTATCTTTAGCCATGAACTCATATGTGTTGTAAGCAAAAGTGTTCTCATGTGCATGTGTGATGTACAGTGTACTTGTCCAGTAAAATGTGTGTGTGTGTGTGTGTGTGTGGTTGTGTGTGTGCAGGTGTTTTTTGTATGCAAGGTGTCAAGTGCGTAGGTGTGTTTATGTATAAACAGGAACTTTGCGTGTTTGCTTATGTGTGTCTTTTTAAAGTGCCAGTACCAGTGTGTGTGTGTGTGTGTGTGTGTGTGTGTGTGTGTGTGTGTGTGTGTGTGTGTGTCTGTGCTTGTTAGAAAGCAAGCATGACCTACTTGAGCCTTGAAGTTTGTGTGTGCATATGTGTGTGTGTGTGTGTGTGTGTGTGTGTGTGTGTGTGTGTGTGTGTGTGTGTGTGTATAGATGTTTGTGCACTCAGGATTTCAAGTCGAAGTGTCTTTGCATTAGTTTTTCATGTTGTGGAGGTGGACACACTCCCCTTTTCCCAGCGACTCATTTTGAACTGTCAGCTCTTCCAGACTTTATCTATAAATCAGTCGCATTTGTGTCCTGAAGGTATGGCGTGCCCATAACACACAAACTCACCATTGTCAACACCTTTGATTGACACAGTGCAATTGTAGTGTGTAAGTGTTCGTTGGCACAATGCAGGCAGGATGCTGGGATGTGAGTAATTACAGGCTGCTTTATCTAATAATGTGCGCGTGACTCATATTTATGTCACTGTTTGTTATGGAACGTGTAAATTACTGTGTTGACGTTCAGCGATTCGAGACACTTTATGTCAAAGTATTTTAATAAACGTCTTAAAATGATAAACAAGCACAATTTAAAAACTGTATCAAGAACTAAATTATTTATTTTTTATTTTGGAATATGAAAGAATTGAAAAAATAGAATGAGGAAATGAGGCACATGCTGAACATCTGTCTGTGTGTGTGTGTGTGTGTGTGTGTGTGTGTGTGTGTGTGTGGGGTGGGTGTGGGTGTGTTTGTGTGTTTATTTCTATGTCTCTTACACTCTCTCTCTCTCTCTTTTAGTTCCTTTCTGGACATTTCATGAATGGGGTGCAACAGGTGCAAATCCTCATGTTACTCACAACGCACTTCCAGTGAAAGGCGTACAGGTTACACATGTATACACCCCTCCCACACAAACACACACAATAACTGCATATACAAACGATAACTGCGCACACTATTTGCATTTTCCATTTGCATTTCAAACTAGAATAGACTATAGACAATATTTCAATCACTGTACGCTCACAGAAGGGTCGAAACACACACACCAGACACCACAAACACACACACACACACACACACACACACACACACACACACACACACACAAATTATACACACGCATGGTATTAAAGCTTAAATATCACAAAGGAAATTTTTTCAAATGGCAGTATTCAGTGTGTAAATAAAATAATATAATAAAAAAATTATTAAAATGTAACATCAATAAACTTTAATTTGTTTTATCAATTGGGATGTATTTGTGTATGTGTGTGTGTGTGTGTGTGTGTGTGTGTATGCGTATGGAATTAAATGAAATTTCCTTAAAATAATGAATAGTTTTACATATTGTACATTTTAATGGAATAAAAAATCTATAAAATAAATAATATAGATAATGATAAATAATGATAATAAATAATGTTATTTGTAATTTTATTTTCAAATGCTTAATTATTTTATTTTTCTTTTCTTATTAATTTTCTAAGTTTTACTGAAATTTTATTAACTTGCTTAAATTCAGTCAGTCCAGTCCAGTCAAAAAATGCTGCTAAGGATTTTAACTAGCAAAAGACTTTCTACACACACTGAAAAGCCTAATGGTTTTACAATAATGTTAATTTTTTTATTATTTAATGTAAAATTATTTATTTTTTAAACCTATGATTACGCAGAATTACTTACAATGTCCATACGACATTTGTGTATCACTTCAAATGAAAAGAAAGTTGTGTGATCAGTGTTCTGAGAACGTTGAAGCAACTCATTTCATCAGATGATTTCAGAACATTGCAGAAATTCACATTTACTTTCTTAGAAACTGAATACGTGACAAAATGTTCTGCTAAATGTTTTATTTGGCAAGTCGTGACTAAAAAGAACTAAACCCAATCCTTTGTCAGTGTATATAATTTCTTTTCTTTGTTATAATCAAACATTAAGATAATAAATGGCTTGTTTTTTTTCCGGTCTGATGAGTGCGTCTGAAGCCCGTGGAAAGCTCAATACGATGACATGATGCTCACCAAAAGAAAAGCCTTTGCAATAACATAACATTTCGAGAAAACCTTTTTTTTTTTGCATACACACACCTGTTCCAAAAACCTGTTCCATCACACCTCAGCCTCCTCCTCTTACATGTCATTCTGATAGCACACGTGACTTAGAATAAGGATGTACACACAAACAATTAAGAGCATAAGTACACGTATAAGGAAACAGAACAAAAGCACAGACTGAAGACTGAATCTAAACATTCTACAGATTGTAAGAGCAGGCAAAACACACGGAAAAGCTTTAACAGAGCCTTCAGGAATTCCTTGGGCTGACAATCCTGACCTTTAACTGATGACACTGGGTTGTTTTAGCAACCACCAGACTGCGTTCAAATCACAAACATGTGGTGATAAAAGGTGAATGTTAAAATCATGCTAAATCGTGTCAGAGGCCCAGAGAAAGGCCTCCATTGTTTTTTTGTTCTTTCGCTCTGTTTGTGCCCTCAGCACTCATTTCCAGCAGGGCCGAATAAAAGCAGATGATGCTCTATGTCTGCCACATCATCTTCCATTTACCTGAGCCAAACACACAGCAAAGACTTTTTGTTGTAGATTTATTTAACGCAAGATTTTCCTACGGAACGCACAATTCAATTCAACCAAGTTACTAGTTTTGTGTTAGTACCAAAGTCTGCATCCTTCATGGATTCGGGTACGAAAAACAACTATGTATAAATAAATTAGTTAAAAAAAGATCATCTATACCTCACAGTTTATATAAAAAGACATAGGATTTCAGGAAAATAACCGTCTGTGTGCTTTATGAACGCAAACCGGAGAAACATGAAATTTACTAAAGAATATTGTATGACATTTGGAAAGGAGACTTTAGACCTTAGAGCTGAGAGCTATGAAAATCTTAGCATCTCCTATTTGACCAGTTTTGTCATCAGTGAAAAGCAGACACACAAATAACACTGCTATAAAGTAAATTTATTTTCTTTTTCACGCTGTCTCTGTTGCACACAGCTGTCTGTTGCCGGTGTTCGGAGATAACACGCAGTAAAAACTGCAGCTACACAACTTCACTTCTGCTTTTCGGTGCCATGTACCACATTAATAACTATTTTTGCCGCTTTGTACTAAATTTACATGCACCAGCTATTCACATTGCTACAATAGAACTGTGAAGTCACTGACTCAGATGTGTGACCAGTGGTGTGTGTGTTTGTGTGTGTCTGTGTAAGTTTGAGTGTGTGTGTGTGTGTGTGTGTGTGAGAGAGAGAGAGAGAGAGAGAGAGAGAGAGAGAGAGAGCGAGAGAGAGAGAGAGAGAGAGAGTGAGTTAGCAGATGAGCTGAGTGGGAGGCTGATGGATGAGAGACCCCTGCTGGTAAAACACAGCCACTACAGGCAGGATGCAATTCATAAATATATATACATTTGCAATAAATTAGTCGGAAATGTGATTGCATTCATCAAAACATCTCCCAGCACAGTTTTGCAACTTTATAACTAAAACCATGGACTCACTCAATCACTTTACCACTGAAGCTGACTTCAGTGAGCACATATTGTATGAACACATGAGCTTTCTTTCTTTCTTTTTTCTTTCTTTCTTACATGGAGGCCTAAAATTTTTTAACAGAAAAAAATGGTTAAATAAACCCAAAAGCAACGTGCTGTACGGTGAACTAAGTGGAAAGGCTGAAAAGGTCAGTATAAAAGGGCACGCATTCAGCTGGGATCGTGACCCATATAGAGTTTGTGTTTAAAACAAACACACACACACACACACAGTTTCTCTCTCTATTTGTGGTCTGTTTACTTCACTGTCTTCCCACTGGCCAGACATCCTAATTTCACAGGCATCTGCTCCACATTTGTTCATTACTCCATTTCATGCTTCTACATAAGCCATGTTTTTGCTGTTCAGAGAAACCCATGCACTGGCTTACATGTACACAGTTGACTTAAGGCGAAAGAAGAAAAAAAGTAGGAACCACACCAATCTGCATACACAGATGTCTCATGACAGGAACTGAGAAGCACTAACTTGGCCGTTTGTATGCCGCCGGTGTAAAGCAGTTGATCCAGTTGACCTTTGTTAAACAGTGTTGTGGTGGGACTCAGCAAAGCCACGTAAGGAGGAAGTAGTGGGCGGCCCAACTGAATACATTTCCTCCTCCTGGCAGTTCTCTTCCGATCATACATGTTAAAATATAACCAAAATGGTCTCTGTTGACATGCAAGTGCATCATCTTATGTGAATCCTGTGCACCCAGGCGTGCCAGTGATAAAGATGCTTGATAGCTATACCAAAAGATTAGAAATACATACTCCAGCTACTTTTAATATCTTATATTCTATATACTGCAAAATAAAATGTGTAATGACCACAAACAGTCATTTTAACAAGAAAATTATTTATTCTCAGAACTTAAAACTCACTTAATTTAAGGGTGGTTAAATGCATTTATTAATTAACTCATTTGGTATCACTTTATCCTGTTCCAGATAATGGTGGACACATTTTCCCACTAATGGGCAATTTAGATTAAACAGTCCATCTCCTGCCATGTCTTTGGGTGGTACAATACACGGCCAAAGGTTTAAGGCAGGGGTCCCCAAACTAAAGCCTGTGGGGCAAACCCATGGTTTATCGGGGAACTGCCTATCACATTCATGTGTTAGCCTTCTTAAATCTGTTGTCAAAAGATTTGGAAGCACAAAAGTGTTTTTGTATGCTGAAGCATTACAGTTACTCACTGGAACTAAAAGACCCAAACCTGTTCCAGGCTGACAATGCTCCTGTACACAAAGCAAGCTCTATGACTACATAGTTTCCCAAGGTTGGAGTAGAAGACCTCAAATGGTCTACTCAGAGCCCTGATCTTATCCCCATAAAATTTGTGGAGAACTGTTGAGGACTAATGAGGATTAAAACAGTGGCTGATCTTACTAAAAAACTCTAAATCAACATTAAATCTAGAAGAACGCCTTTCTTCTTCTCAGAAGTGGGGAGCTTATTACAATAGGAAACAAGGACTAAAATTGGAGTACAATGAATAGAAAGTATAAATAGGTGAGATGATTAGACATCCATAACCCCTTTGGTTATGTAGTGTAGGAGGAAACCAGAGAACCCAGAAAAAAAACAATAACATCCATATTTTCACAAAAACCAGTGACAGTCAACTTGTGAACAGTGACAGTAAACACCACAAGAACTTCGAAAGTAACTTTGATCTCTTTCGTTACAGCGTTGGATAGTTGGATCACTGATGTTTGTCTTAGCATAAGTGCAATAATAATTGTCACGTGTTTCATCAAACAAGAATGTAATCTTTGCCCCAAGACCTCTATTATAAGTGTGTTTCAAGTCAGTGAATTAGTTTTGAGAAATGAACTGTATTATAATTCTAGTGTGTATCATACATATGCTGTAAATGTGGTACATAGAGATTAGGTTGAAAATATCTGAAGTTACTTTAAAAATGTTCCGTATTTTACACCAGGTCTTCTCAAGATCAGCACCTTTAAACAGAAAATGTTTTATTATAGTGTAGTCCTACAAGCCAGTATGCATTCTGTTCTGTTTCATTTATGCCTGTGGTTTATTATGTATCATGCTTGTTATGTAATTATATTGAATGCCACTGCATTGTTTTCACTGTCTATTGTGGTGTAATTTATGTATTGTGCCACTGTTTTTGTATAAAGTTGATTTAAATGGGCTTTATGAATCACGTTCACTTGACTCAACAAACTCCAGTTGCTTCATCATGTTTTAGATATACATTATAGTGACCAAACCACACTGCTGGGTTCTCAAGTGGCCACAGTCTGAATAAGCCCACTCATCTCTACTTGCAGTTTAATCACAGAAACTGTAAAACACCCACTCCTCACCCTGCTACTCTCACAGGGTTTTGTGTGGTGCTCTCACACCCCTCCACATAGCCGGGCCAGAAGAGAGCGAGGCACAGACTGGCATTAATTACAGTGAGTCACCAGTGTCCCTATTGTAGCTAATCGCATTCAACCACAGACCTATTTTTACCCTTCTCAGCACTGTGGGTGCCAATCACCACTGTTTAATCATCACCGCGCACCAACAGGCCAGTTCAGCTCAGTCCATCTGCACTTCAAGAGTTGTCTTAAACAATTAGATATAAAACCTGTAGCTGGATACATAATCGTGAATGAGAAAAAAATATTATACAATGTTATACAATTATACTGAATGTGAGGGTCAAGTCTTGGACACATTATGTGATGTCTAATAAAGAGAAGGCATTCAGAGTCAGGAATGAGGATAACAGACATCAATTGGTTTCTCTATAGTTACTGGACCAAACTGCAGAAAAAAAGTTCGAAATGAAATGTAGGTGTATTTTGAAATAATCCAGCAATCAACAAGATAAGACAAAATATTTTGAAAATAGTTATAATATGGACGCTTATAAGAAGAACAATGTGGAAAATAGTGATGATACTTAAAGACTTAAGAAAGTGACGGTTATATTGTTGAATGTAATAATCCATATAAATAATCCATTTCACACACAAAACTTAATGACCCATTTTTTTCCACTCAACGGTACAGTTTTTGTACCTCAGCAATATATTTCAGTATATTTCAGTAAAATGTCATGGAAATGTTTTTATTTACTTTACTAAGCTATCTGCAAAGGTCATATTGGGTTTGACACAGTGAATGTCAGGTTTTGTTCAAGTTGATATCCATGTGTCATGATGAGTCCGACAAAACAACCTAAACTATTTGATTTGTAAACAGGTATAAAATGTCAAATGTCTATGATGCTCCTATGCAGCGCATTGCCATCAAAATAAAAAAAGATTGCTTGCAAATTTCTTGCGCAAACATTTTAAATGCTCGAGTGACATACCTCACATTAAAATGCACAATTCTTTTGTAGATTTGAACATATTTATTATAACGATCTGCAATGTTGTATGATTTAGAGACAGTGGCATGGAGTAAAAGACAGGAGGTGGAGGTGGAGGAAGCAGAGTTGAAGATGTTGAGGTTTTTCGTTGGGAGTGACGACGATGGACAGGATTAGAAATGAGTTTATTAGAGGGACTTTTGGTTGTGTGGTAAACCATGCATGTCATTCAGAGGATCGAGTGAGGGAGTGAGAATGACAGAAAAGGAGACAGAGTGTGAGATTTGGCGAAGAGAACACTTTCCCAGAATGTGTAAACTGGTAGGCAGCGCCACAGTGAATGAGAGTAGGAGTCGACAAAAAAGAACAGCGCTAACATTGTTGTGTACCAGATAATCCCATTGAATATAGATACCCATGGGTGTAATGTGTACAATGTCGAAATTTTCTATTGAATTTAGCATTGAATGGCTTCTGCATCACAAAATGTAATAATATTGTGTGTGTGTGTGTGTGTGTGTGTGTGTGTGTGTGTGTGTGTGTGTGTGTATATATATATATATATATATATATATATATATATATATATATATATATATATATATATATATAGCAGCAGAGGTAATATATATATTACATTCAAATAAATAAAAAATGGGAAAAAAAATTGGTTGGTTGAAAAAAATTATTAATTACTTTTTTATCAGTTATGTAGGTGTGGGTTTTTTTTATTTATTTATTTATTTTTAAAGGTCAAACAAAGATTTTTTGGGATGGCTGGCTGCAAAACTTTTGTACTAAACTGTTAAACAGGCACACATAACACGCACACTGTACTCTATAATAATCTAATGTCTATGTACCAGGGCTGTCAATCAATTAAAATATTAACCTGTGATTAATCGCAACTTAACCGCACATATTTATCTGTTTTAAATGTACTTTAAATGAATACTTTTCAAGTAATACTCTAAACAACATTGGCATGGACAAATATGGATGCTTTATGCAAATGTATGTTTATTATCTGTGAAACCACACTCAACATAGAGCATGAAGACAAAATATTTTTTGTAAATTTTTTAAAGAAATCGCAGTGTTTTGATTTTCGTAAATCGGAACGGAACTTTGCTGTGTTTCCACACGGACGGTTTTAATTGCCGGATGTGTGCGTAATGGCGGATTTTGGTGCTTGATACGAGACTTGGTGCAACAGTAAAAAATGTTAAAAGATAAATAATAAGTAAAGAAAGGATGTTGTGAATAAATGTTTGTTGTGTTGAAGGTTTTATTTTCACCTCCTATTTATTTGTATTCTTTTTATAAAAATAGAATAGAAATGCACACTGCACCAATCGCTCGTTAAAATTAATGCAGTTAAAGTGAATCTGAAGTTCTTCTAAAGTAAAAATATATATATATTGCTATGAATATATGGTGCCGATATGTTACATGCATAAGGCTGTTTGAAATTGTGATAAAAAAGATATTCATTTATTCTATAATAAATGGTTGGTTGGTTGGGTGATGTGGCCCAGTGTTACTGTGACCAACCCAGGGTGAATCACCTGATGCTTATACCACAGTAATCTTTCCAATGATTTAATATATCTTTAATGCATTAATAAATGACACATGATACATTTCCAGCATGAACATTCAGCATTTAAACTTATGATGTGGAAAATCCACAAGACAAGTCAGTTCCTTTTATCATGTGTTACAGCAGTTAGAAGCAGTCATTTCCCTCACCAGACTCTCTTATTTCTCTTTCCTAATGTGAATATAACAAAACCTGCAGCTTGCCGTTGGTGGAAAACCTTAGAGATTATTTCGGTTGTCTGACCAGAGCTACTTTTGTATGTAGCTGTGTAGATGCAGCGATTTCTGCTCGGAAACACTCACAGTCTCCTTTCATATCCTGACAAAAGGCAGCTCTAAAATGGGCATTGAGTTGGCAGAGATATAAAAATAGTGCCATTGGGTGGGTGAGTGTGAGAGACACACACACAAACACACAAGCACATTTGAGGGAGTGTGTTTGTGTGTATGTGTGTGTGTGTTTTTGTGCTAGAACAGAATGCAGGATCTGAGAGTCGTGCACCAGGACATCTGCGCTGTAGAAAACGTTCTGCATTAACAAAGTGCTGTGTAAGGGGAACACACGAGACTGGGGAGGGAAGTGTTTCTCACATGGCTAGGGAAAAAAAAGAACAAAAGTGGACAAAAATGGTGTTTAGTCATCTGTTTACTCACCCATGCATGTGCACATTCGTCCATTTATGTCTCTACTTTTTTCCTCTTTTTCTTTTTGGACCAGAATCATATCTTTATTCATTCAGGCATGTCAGATTATGAAGAGACAAATTATGTAAAGTGTGGTCCGGCGGCCACGAGCCATCGAGTTTAATGCATTTAAATATTTGTTTTATTTTCCAGTGGACATAAGAACTGAGACAATGAGACATTACTGTTGCCACTTTCTAGATAGAGTTTGGGTCAATTTCAAGATTTTGAGAATTTGTAAAAATCTCACAATTGGAGGTAACTTCTCTAATCAGTCCAAAAAACACAACATAGAACGAATTTATATATATATATATATATCACAAAATTGAATATATTTCATATCTAAAGGTACTTCATTTGCCTATACATTAATAATGTTTTAAGTTGATTGTCCCTTCATAGAATTCTCAAGGTTAAGAATTATGTATTCCTTCTGGTCAGAGGAGCAATGTGTAATTATTCAGCTTCCTCTGCTGCAAACTAAACCAACTACTCTACCACCTCTATGATTGCATATCCCCTATCGCTATAAGTAAATAAGCAGTTCTATTGTAATAGTAACCAGAGCATTTTGGAGTAGACAGTTGGACACAGCTCTCTCCAGTTTTTCCCCTTTTTTATCTTATCTCTCATCCGCCATCTCTCTTCCTCCTGTAGCATGTCCTCTTATCTCTCAATCTGCGGCCTGCTCTGGCGTCGTGAGCGTGTTGCCATGGTTACGGCAGGGTTATTTTTTGCCCGGCGATGGTACAGGAGTGGGCGCTGTCGGTGTTATTAGACTCGGAGACAGGCTGGTGGGCCGAGGTGGACAGGCGGGGGTGGATCTAAACCCACTCGCTTTGTCTGGAACAAAATGTCTTCTGCACTCGCCACACAAGTCCTCTCCATGTCTGTCTCCCATGCTTTTCTCTCTGTCTCTCTCTCGCTCTCTCTCTCTCCCCCTTTCTTTTGTGCCTGTGTGTCTGGATTGTGACTCTGAGCTATTTGGGCTGACAGAGGGGGAGGATAGATGTTACTCTACTGATACATAGTGAGAGGAGGACACTCATAGAAGAGAAACATGATACGCACATGCTCTGTACTGCACTGTACACAATAGTACACAATAGTACGAAAGACCTTTCTGTCTTACTGCTATAAGTGAGCATGAAACTTGTAGTACTTGTGCTATGTGAGTGTTTGGACAGCTTCAGAAGGCTTGAAAAGCTCTAAAGGCTCAGAGTTGTCTAGTGATACAGTGCTAAGAGTTGACCGCACTGATGCAAAATAATTTGCTTAAATTTTGTCTATGAAGATTGTTTTAGGTTGAATAAAGGTTGTAATCTGACAACTTCAAGTCTTTTAAAAGCAGATTATATCTAATATCTAAGGCTAGAATATATTTACTTCATCAGATTCATGTGTGGTAAATGATTCCCCTTCTTTAATTATTTATAGTGTCTGAGAAAAATAGTCTCAGATCCAAAATCTTCTAGCCTATGTAAAATAATAATCATTGAATGAATCACCTTTAACAGAATATAAATCTTACATAAACAAACGTGGCTGTAAAAGGGCGAGCTTCTCATTTATGAAAGGAAAACACTGACCCCTAGTGGCTACAAAGTACAATTACAATACAATATAAACATTTATTCATCTAGAAACGGTTTAGTGTCGATATAAATCAAATATATTAAAAAAAGAAATATGAAACAAACATAAAACCCATTTCCTATTATTCCTTCAATAATACTTGAAACATTCGAATACAATACGCCCTTTAAAATAAACGTGAAGTCGTGTATGCATTGTGCATTGTTGGTTTATTTTGTTTTCTGGTTTTCCAGTAGATAATTTGATATTACATGTTACAGCAAAGCTTATTGAAAATGAACTCTTTAAATTGAAGACTACAAATCATCTATATTTATTTATAAATATGCAGGTACAGGTACAGAGGGTATCTTTGTGAACTGATAATTCACTTTTTATAAACACCATACATTTATATTTTGCTTAAATACTAATTACTTCTTTTGAGTGAGCAAAAAGAAGAAGCTGACAAAATATTTGGCAAATATAAGCCATTCAAACACTGATTTCCTCATATTAAATAATAAGCTTCTATAGCACGTCGTATTAACATCCAAAGGGTGGGCAGGCAGCAGGAGGATGCGCGATGTCATTAATTTATTATTTATTAAAAAAATATGGAGGAAAAAAAAAATGCTTTTTTATATGCATTATAATCAATATTATTGTATACTTATTTTTCCTGTGATAACACACTTACCTAAACACAAAGACTTGTTATAAGTGTCAATCATTATCTTATGTTAAATAAGTTTAAAAAAAATAAATTTATAGCATTTGATTACAGCCCTTCTGGGTCAAAAATTCTAATGAGGTCCGGGCAGATTCTGAGTTCAACACTACAGTTCTAATGAGCTGCATCTACTGGTCCAAAATAGGAATTGCATTACACGCTAAAAGGCCTATTGGGGCAGGAATCACTCTACCCCTCCTTCTTCTTCTTCTTCTTCTTCTTTCAGCCTCATCCATTAGTGATTGCCACAGCAGATCATCCGTCTCCATACCCACCTGTCCTCCACATCTGCCTCTTTCAAGCCAACTGCCTGCATGTCTTCCCTTACCACACCATAAACCTCCTTCTTGGCCTTCCTCTCTTCGTCCTTTCTGGCGGCTCCATTTTCAGCATTCTTCAACCAATATAACCCATGTCCCTCCTCCACATGTCCAAACCATCACAATTGAGCCTCCCTCTCACCTTGTCTCCAAAGCCTCCCCTTACCTTGTCTCCTACATGCGCTGTCCATCTAATGCACTAATGTCTAATCCTGTCCAATGTTTTCACTCCCAAAAAAAACCTCCACATCTTCAGCTCTGCTACCTCCAGCTCCACCTCCTGTCTTTTAGTCAATGCCACTGTCTCTAAACCATACAACATCGCAGGTCTCACCACAGTTCTATAAACTTTCCCTTTCACTCTTGCAGATACCCTTCTATCACAAATCACTCCTGCTATTAATCTTCTCCACCCATTCCACCCTGCCTGCACTCTTTTCTTTACTTCTCTAACAAACTCTCCATTACTTTGCATTGTTGACCCTAGGTACCTGAACTCCTCCACCATCACCACCTCTTTTTTACTGCAACCACACCACTTTACTGCCCTCCCTCTCATTCACACACATGCTGTTCTTGCACATTTAGGATTTTCATTGTATTATACTGTTTACATGCTGTTTTTGCACCTTCGACTGCTGCTGTGTTTTTTTTTGCACTACACTGTTTACACTCACTTCTGGGATATAGTTTAGATTTTTGTATAGTTTTTTACAGTTTTCTTGTACAGTACTGTATAATCTAGTATACAGTAGGTTTACTGGTCGGCGCTATATAGGGTTTTGTGTCTTGTCTTGTGTCGTCTGTCTGCAATGTCTGTCTGCACTGTTTGCACCAGGTTGCACTCTATGCACTTTATGTAACTTGTGTTTTAGCTTAATGTTGTTTTGTTGTTTGTTGTTTAGTGTAGCACCAGGGTTCTGGAGAAACGTTGTCTCATTTTTACTGTGTACTGTGTACCACTGTGTATAGTAGAAATGACAATAAAAGCCTCCTGACTTGACACATGTACTCTGTCCTACTCCTACTGACTTTCATTCCCCTTCTCTCCAGTTTATACGTCCACCTCTTCTGTCTGACCTCATCCATTAACCATGTTCATCACCACTGCAAACAGGAAAGCTCTCAGAGCCGATCCTTGTTGCAGTCCAACCTACACCTTTACACAATAAAACTCCTTCTGACCTTCTCTATACTTCTCATCAACATTATCAAAGCGATTAATGCATCTGTGCATACTGTTGCTCACAGATGGTCATCTCTTCTCTCAGCCTGGCTTCCACTACTCTTTACCATAACTTCATGGTGTGACTGATCATCTTAATTCCCCTGTAGTTAATTCAGGTCTGCACATCTTCCTTATTCTTAAAGATCGGTACCAGTACACTCCTTCTCCATTTCTCAGGCATCCTCTCACCTTCTAAAATCTTGTTGAACAACCTAATTAAAAACTCCACTACTATCTCTCCTAAACATCTCCATTCTTCTACCGGTATGTCATCTGGTCCAGCCAACTTTCCACTCTTCATCCTCTTAATAGCTGCTTTCACTTCCTCCTTACTAATCCTATCCACTTTCTGCTTCACCATCTCCACATCATCCAACCTTTTCCTCATTCATCAGCTTCTCAAAATACTTCCTCCAGCTTCTCAACACACTCTCCTCACTAGTCAACACATTTCCATCTCCATCCTTTACTGATCTAACTTACAGAACATTCTTTCCAGCTCGTTCCCTCTGCCTGGCCAATCTGTATAAATCCTTTTCTCCTTCCTTAGTATCCAACTTCTCATACGGCTCCTTATATGCCTTTTCCTTGGCTTTTGCCACATTCCTCTTCACCTGCTGCCGCATTTCCTTGTACTCCTGCCTACTTTTCTTATCTCTCTGTCGATCCCAATTCTGTTTCAATAACTTCTTACTCCTTATGCTCTCCTTAACTTCCTTATTCCACCACATCTATTCATCTCTCCTTCACATGTGTGCCCCTTTCTAAACTCTTATACGTCACCCTATGATTCTCCTTCTTCTTAAAATACGTATTCACCACTGCCATTTCCATCCTTTTAGCAAATTCTACCACCATCTACCCTTCCACATTCCTCTCCTTAAAGCCATACCTACCCATCAGTTCCTCATCATCTCTGTTCCCTTCATCTACATGCCCATTAAAGACTGCCCTAATCACCAATCGTTTTTTTCCTAGGTACACCTTTGTAAGAAAAAATTATGAGGACAAAGAAGATTGTAATAAAGAAGTTTATAACAGCGTAGCAGTGACAAAATACAAAAAGAACAAAGAGTCAGAAAGAACCCAGAGCAAACTCCGCCCAAATATTTTATATTGTTCCTCCGTTTGAGGTGTAGATAGGGTTTAGCTTTTAAATGTAAATTAAACTGTTGTTTACACCTTTGCTGGTGCCGGCCCCCCAGCGGGTCAGGATAGGGTATTGTTTAAATGATAATCATGGTCTCAGACACCTTTTGGTTAGAGATAGTCCTTGATGGCTTGCTGCCTCTACCAGACTGATTAAATTAAGACCATGATTAAGATTGATACAACTGAAATTCTTCATCAAACTACATAACAACTTTTTATCAAATTTAAGCCGTTTTGAGGATGAGCTAAATTTCATGTAGCATGGGGTGGAATCTTGATTAAGGCAGTCTGTAATTCTTACACCTTCTACCACTTCTTCAAACTTACTCCAGAATTTTTCCTTCTCCTTCATCTTACAACCCACTTGTGGAACATAGGCACTGATGACATTTATCATCACCTCTTCAACTTCCAGCTTTACGTTCATCACCCTATCAGAAACTCTCTTTACCTCCACTACACTTTTACTAAACTCTTTCTTCAGAATTACCCCTACACGATTTCTCTTTCCATCCACACCACGAAAGAACAGTTTAAACCCCCTTTAATGTTCCTGGCCTTACTCCCTTTTTACTTGGTCACACAACACATCTACCTTTCCCCTTTTCATCATATCAGACACCTCTCTTCCTTTACCAGTCATAGTATCAACATTTAAAATGCCTTCCTAACCTCTACTCTCCTACACTTCTCCTATTCCTGCTGTCTCTGTAGACGCCTTCCTCCTCTCCTTCTTGTCCTTTGGCCAACAGTAGCCCAATTTCCACCGGTACCCTGTTGGCTAACAATAACTGGAGGTCGTTCATAACCATTTAGCAATCACTCTACCCCAAGATCGCTTTCTGAATGTTTTGTTTATGATTGGGGAGGAGGTGCAGACTGAAAAGTTCATTATATTACTTTATATGTGTTCATCTCGTACACTTGCTTTATTGAATGCAGCTGAATTTCTTTGAGGAGAAAAAAAAAAAACTATTAAAGTAAAGACTGGATTTTTTTATCTAAAGTTTCTCTTAATTCATGTTATACTATAATGTTATGTGTTTCATCATGATAATGGAACAACAAAGTATTATTCAGTGAATTTGAGAATTTGATTAGGTTTGCTTTTTCTGTTTGCACTGGCTTTTAGATCAGACTGCAGTTTCTGTTCTCTCTCAGTGAATCTGTTCATTCATGTCTTGTCAAGTGTCAATTATGGAGTTTTCCAAGAAATGTACTAGATAGTAGTCTACAGTATGAGTCAACCATGATAGCCTCTGGACTTTTTTCTTTTTTTAAACTATATATTATTATGTAATGTAATGTCACTCTGTGCCTGGTCTAATGGCCTCCCATTATACACTGACTCATACACAGAGCTGGGTGTAAAACACAGTTCTGTATCTTAATACAAATGAGCAGCTCATGTTGATGTTGGGGAGGTGGAGCTCAGTGGTTAAGGCATTGGACTTTGGTTCGGCATATCACAGGTTCAAATCCCACCGAGCTGCCACTGCTGGGCCCTTGAGCAAGGCTTGATTGTAGGATGCTCTGGATATGTAAATGTTAAAAAAGGGTTTCGCAGAAACCTTTGTAATACAAAGGTATCACAAAATCTCTTACAAAAAAAAAAAAGCAAAATTCATATATTTAAATTGAATCCCAGTGCTCAAAAAGAGCAAAAAGAGAGGCCCAATTGAGAGGGTTTGGACATAAGTTATATCGGTAGGAGAATGCTGAGGATAGAGGTGCAAGGCAGGAGGAAAAGAAGAAGGTAAAGGATGAGGTTTATGGATGTGGTAATGTAAGACATGCAGGAAGTTGGTTTGAAAAAGGTAGAGGTAGAACGATAGGGATACAAATAATCAACTTTGGCGACCCCTAACGGGAGAAAGAAGCCGGAAGAAAACGACGATTTTTAACGTCGTACAGTGTAAGTAGTTCCTTTTAATATTATTAATAATAAATTAAGAAATCAATTCTACAAAAAACGTCAATAATCATAAAAATATATTTTGTTTCGTTTTGTTACACACTCGTCTTATAAGATTAGCGAAATATTCAAATATGCAAATTGTTTGTTCCGAAGCGCCGCCTCTCGGGTATAAAAGAGATCCGCCTTCTCCTTGGCGCCATATTGAGCTGCACGCGCCAGAGCAAGTCGGACTAAATGTAAGTGGCCTCAGTATCTGCTTTTCGACTTAAATTTTAACATGTTTTTTGTTATTCGATTGAAATATAATTATTACGACTACTTCTCGTTTTTAAATCTAGTTGTAACAAGTAGTTTGCTTGTTTGTAGGGTTTTTTTGTGTTTTCAGCTAGCTTCTTCACGTGGTACAAAATGGCGCTAGTTAGCTCAGCTACCGATCTGTGGCGTTCATTCTGGGTTTTGGTATTTAGCCATCTAATGTTTATGAAATCTTTATTTTACACGAAGGAAAAAACTTTAAATGGCTATTTTTATTTAGTTTTGCGAATTTGTGTGGTGTGTAATTACCTATTTGGACGGTTTTTTTTATTGAGGGAGGGGGATGGGTTTTTTGTTCCCGCCGCTTTTCTGTCGCGAGCACGCGCCTTTCGCTTTTATTTGTGCTGAAGTAATCTGGCGCGGTTTGTGCCGGAAAAGCGGTGGGCCAAACGTGGGCTCGGCGCGAGGCCTATTGTTTGACCCAGAATTAAGCCTGAATGGTCCGATACTATCGTTTTGTTAATTACTATCGGTATTTAATTGCGATTTAAAATAAGTTTTCACTAACGGTTTGTTTTTGTCCAGAATCGACATCATGAGTGACGAAGGAAAGCTTTTTATTGGAGGCCTAAGCTTCGACACCACGGAGCAGTCCCTAGAGGATGCCTTCTCCAAATACGGAGTCATTACCAACGGTTAGTGGCTTTTATTTCTTCTCGATTTTCCAAGTTATACTTTTCCCTCAAGTTTTCCCAAGTTTAGATTAAATTTTTTTTTTCACTTTACAGTTCACGTTGCCAGAAACAGAGAAACAAACCGGTCGAGGGGCTTCGGCTTTGTCACGTTTGAGAACCCAGAGGATGCGAAAGACGCCATGGAGGGAATGAATGGAAAAGTATGAACACAACTTGGTTCCAATCTGATTTATTGATATGGGTGTTTATTTTTGGTTACATGGTGGGGCAATTTATTTTAATTTGATCAAGACCATAGTGCATTAAATGATTATTTGACTTGGATGCTTACATAATATAGCTACTTTTAATATAAGTATAAATAAATGGCTTGCTTTATTATTCAGTTCCTTAGCACATTAAAATTTTAAACTTGATTTGTAATGAAGTTTTAAAGGTTAAATATACCCACCGGTTTGTGTTAAATGACCAGATATTGTATCGTTTTGCCTCTAGTCCGTTGATGGCAGAGCGATCCGTGTGGATGAGGCCGGAAAGGGAGGTGGTGGACGTTCAGGTGGCAGCGGAGGTGGTGGAGGATACAGAGGCGGCAGCGGAGGAGGCAGAGGAGGTGGATACTTCCGTGGAGGTAGAGGAAGAGGTGGGCCACAGCGTAACCTTGATGTGTAGTCTACATCTTGGTGCGTTTTGGAGACAAATCAAAGCTATACTGATTGCAGATTAAACTCTGTTTTTTCTTTGCTTTTTTCTTTCCCAGGTGGTGGTGGCTATGGCGGTGGTGATCGCAGCTATGGTGGTGGTGATCGCAGCTATGGCGGTGGAGGGGATCGGGGGTATGGTGGAGGAGATCGAGGCTATAGTGGGGGATACAAGAGTGGTGGTGGCGGCGGTGGTGGAGGAGGATACAATAGAGACAGGTAATGTGGTTATAATTTTTTTATAATTTTTTTTTTTGGGAAAAGTTTACATTATTTTTCTGCTTTTCATAGGAGTTCCAGCTATGGAGATCGCAGCAGCTCTTACAGAGACTACTCTGATGGATATCGTACGTATTAGCATTTATTATTAGCAGCACATTTCCAAATGTTGGGGAGACCTGTTGCCCTGATTTAACGTTTTTGTGTAGCTACTTAATTTGATAGGTGTAACTGGCACAGGTTTAGATTATTGAACCCAATTTACAGAAGCATAAGTGGTTCTTTTCTGCATTGCTGTGTCCACACGGCCTGACTTTGAGGGGCAGAGTCTGCTTCCAAGCAAGGCTTCATGCCCACTTTTGCTCACTTGATCCTTAAATCGGACACAGCCAATAAACATGTGGACTTCCCTCAGGTGTATCAGTTGGGCAGCCACAAGTTTTGTGGCATTTGTTTTGCAATTATGAGGGTTTTTTTTTTTTTTTTTTTTTATAAATCAAACTACGAATGTGTTCAGATGCTTCAGTGTCCTCTCACGTGTGCCTGCTTCTTCCTCAGCTGCACACGAATAAGGCCCAAGACCCAACTCTTCACTGGCTGTGTATTCTAAAGACGTGCTCCTCAAGGATCTGTTTGTTCATGTAGTAGCTTTCTTTGTTTAAAAATATTGCATCCAGGGAAAATGTGGGGCAGGAACGTATTCTTATTGGCTGTGAAATGTTTCTCTGCTACCCCACTTACACTTTTGGTTTGGTAGAATTTTTTTTTTTTATATATATACATACTTTTCTGAATAATGAGCCTCATGTGAAATGCTATTCTTCTCGGCCTGTTTTGAGCAGCTTCCACAGTATTGATGTTTTCAAGTTGCAAATTTTCCGTTTTAATGGAGGTCCTCATTTTTATATTTTGGGTTGCCCTGTTTTAGCGAACATCTACCTCTTAAAGGACCTTTTAAGCGGCTGTAGAATTTTCATAAAGGCTAGAAATTGTAGCAATAGACTAAAGTCGCAAAATTTAAGCAATCATTCCATTTAAAAATGACGTTAATTTGATTAAGTAAGAAGCCTTTGTCCATTGTCAAGTATCCAAAGAGTCAATTCCTTGCAGACTGGTGAACACTGAGTGAGCTGGCCAACATTGGTGCTGTTCTTGAAGTGCAGCTTGCAGTTTGCCACGTTCACCCTCACTCTTCCAGAGGTATCTCTGCCCTGCTTGACTTCTGCATATATTTTTTTTTTAACATGTGCTGTAAAGATGGACCGACACTTCTGAACTGTATAGTAATCTATATGGAAGATAAATTAATGTTGAGAACTGTTACTATTACTGCCCCAAATCAAAGGGGATAATGTGCTCTGTTCTTTGTATTGGCATTGGATCTATTATTTTCTGTCCTTGGCTTCATGGAGCCTATTAAATGAAACCGTTTGAAACATCTATTTTGTTTGTGCTTTTAAATGCTGGCTGAGGAGGTATGGTTTAAGATTTTTAGCTTGGTTAAAGGGGTTTAGCAGAAGTTGTAGGCAGCCAGCTTTTTTTTTCCACATCCTTGGGGAAAAGAAAAAAAATCTAATTCAGACTAGGGGAAAAGATGGTTTGCTAAATTTAATGGGTAAAGAAATAAAAGAAAGTTTGACTTTCTGGAATTGAATATTTAGTTGAACAAATTAGTTTTAAATAGCATAATTTAGGAAGGGTTATATAAACTATAGTAATGTCTTTTAGGCATCTAGTTTTTAACCATTGGCCCTTTTTATTTTTTTTCTCTCCCCCTTCATCAGCACCAAATGGGTTTACAGTTTATTTATATCAAGCTAGGTAATGGAATTATACGAATATTTAATGCCCATTGTCTGGTAATTAGCCACTCACTGAACAAGTTGTATTGGTTAACACTTGTGCTCTTGGCTCTGGTATAAAAGCAAAATACTATACTTAATTCACAAGCTCTGCTTCTGTAAAGAGGGGATCAAAAATCCTCACTCGTGCCTATGGAGAACGAAGTTTTGCACCTACCGAAGTGATTCCCTCCTGTCAATGGAACAGGAGAATGCTGCTACACTCTTGGGCTAGTTGATGTATGGAGAAACAGTAGGCCTGTGTACACGAGGTAACCTTCCTTTGCTCACCTGTTCATAATCTTCTGAAACTTAAGTTCATATTTTATTGTGCTATGAGATCAGTGTGTTTTAAAGTTTCTTCCTTGCCATGTGCCTTTCTGCATGGGGTCGTGAGCGCCTGTCACTTGTTGCCCCGGAAATCTGTTTGGCTTCAAATTCACATGGGGGTGTCAAATGTTGCAATCAACCCCTCAAGTCCACCTTTTATTCTCATGCTTCATCAATGCTCCTCAGATCATTTGTGAAATTTGCTAAATGCGGGTCACTTGTGAGCTAATATGGATGCCTGGTACCCTGATATTTTTTGGTGACCTGTAAAATTGGATCAAACACCTGTCCCTTAGGAAGAAAAAATTACTGTCTAAACTTTTATTTTATGTATGCAATGTTCATGTTTAGCGAGTATCTGTTTTTTCTTTTTCTCTTTCCACTAGGTTGAAAATGTCCTGTCATGACTTTGGCCTTCATTCATCAAGGTGCCTGTGTGCAACAGTGATCACCATAAGACAGAATGTAAAAGTAAGACTAATGGTTTTACTCAACTTTAATTTTCTGAACTTTGCCCATAAATGTTTAAATTCACATCATACTGCTTTTTTTTGTGTTCTGTAGTAACATGTTGACTTTTTAACAGGTGTGGAAGTGGCAGAGAAGACAGCTGCAAAATGCTACCAGTTCTTAATGTGATATGAATTGGCTGTGATGGGAGTTGGAGATCCTCCATACCCCTTGGCTTTACTTCATTAGTCAATTGATTAAAATAAATATTTAAGCAATGAATTACATGACATAAAATTTAGTTACCAGGTTTGTAGACAGTAAATTGGATATTCATACACATTTAAACAATATATATATTTTTTTTACTGAATTGGAATCATCTGTTTCACTATTACATCAATAAATATATTCTCTTGCTAAAGTGTTTATTTTATTTTTTAAGTCCCAATGATTTTTACCACCTTCTAGGGTGCAGTGCTGAGATTTACTGAAATATATGCAGGCTTGTTAAAGGATTTCAGTAATACATGCTGTACTGGGGAACTTTGGTAGATTGAGCTCATATTTTTTCTGAATATCGTAGGGCAGTAAGCGTCCGGCGAGTAAATGAATACCAGAGAAACTGAGTGCGCATCTTTTTGGTGCCATCAGAGAGATAAGGACATTAGGAATAATCCCTTCAGTGCTGGCTTTGTCAGGGTCCCATCCTGTAAGGACAACATTCCAAACTGAGTCAGGACTTAATTATAGATTTGGTGAGTAATTAGAATGATTAGAAACCAATGTTGCTGCTGTATATAAGCACGTTTAAGTCAAATACTATGAATAATGTATGGAAATTATAGGTCCTACCCATTACATTAAGTATAAAGAAAAATAACATTAATATACATTTGTTATAGGTCCAAATTAATGTTTAATACAAAAGTATAGTCATACAAGTTTACTAAAGATGGTTACATTTCTCAGCATGAGATCTTTATAGATCTGTCAGTTTCTACATGTTATAAAACTAAGTTTAAAACATAAATCAAACCTGAAGGAATGTCCAGGCTAGCAATGGGGATTTTGACCCCTTGGAGAGTGAGGATAATGCCTGTGAAGGGTTCTGCTGATCCTGGTTCTGTCTCTGGACCCAGCAGTGCATCCACCACCAGCTTGTATGCATCGTTTATCAGCTGCACCTATAATACAAGACGATACAAGTTAAGGCTGAAGATGAAGCTCGTTCCCAATCACTGCATATAAAAAAATTATTTTAGTGGCCATTACTTTTAGAGACTTGGTGAAACCTTTTAACTTTGATAAGCTAAATGAAAATTGTACAGTGGACACTGCAGCTCACAGATCAAGACCGATACTTTATTTATCCCAATGGGAAATTATCAGTTGCATTAATATAATGTCTTATGGGGCGTCATGACGTCTGCTAATATTCTATTAAATCATGCTCTAGAAAAACTAACTGATTGAAAATGTTGTAAAAACAAGTAAAGAGAATGAAACCATTTTCTCTCAAAATATGAAGCATTAACATTCGTAAGAAGATCAGACAGGTACAAAAGCAGTGCCTCAAATTTAGTCATACAATCTGAGTGTATCAATGGAAAAAGAGGAAGGAGACATTTTCCATCTTGGGTTTCATCAGAAGAATTAAACACTGCAGTACCCATTTTGATTATGGCACTGTGCGAAAAAGGGAAGTGTGCATTATTTTTTTTAGCATTGTCAACAAAAAAAACCCTATTTGCTTGGTTTTGCTATTTTGTGCAGTGAAAATAAAAGCCTTAGTGATGTGTGACTGGACGCTTTTCTCACCTCTGTGGGCAGGTAGGACAGGAAGGGGATGTCCATTTTCTCACACTGTACTGTGAAGTCCAGGTGAGGGATTTGTGAGGACCGTTTTGGGTAGAAGACAGTAGGCATGTATTCCTGAAATAAAGGCAAGTGAAGGATGCATTATTGTACCCCACTGTATAATTTATACATTGTGAGCAGAGAAGGAGCTGTTACTTTGCTGTTATGTGACCTGAAACTGGTCCAGGTAGCATTATGCCACCTGAAACTGTTTTACTTGATACTTACAAATAATCTCAGATAGCGTGCACATGCCAGGCCGATGCAGCCATTCTTATCTGGCCCACACACCACTAATACAGTGGGCTGCCTCTTACCCAGAGTGCTCAGTGGGTACATCTGTGAAGGGATCAGGAATATGAACCACATGATCCTTTCCACATATGAAAAATTACTTTAGAAAAATAAATGATCGCTTTATTAACATCAGGAATTAAAAGATTACATTAATTGTGCTATGGAATATGACTCAAAAATGAATATTTGAATGGAGATGGTTGAAGCTCAGACCTTTGTGATGGCAATAGCACAAGCGTGGCCTAAGATTTCTGTCAGCTGATGTACACCAAAGTGATAGTCTCTGAGCAACTCCATCTCCATGGCAACCGCCTCCTCTTTACTGAGAAGAAATCAGAAAGGGAAATATTACTCCAAAAAAAAAAAAAAAGGTTAACAATCTGGATATATTTATCCCAACTTTGTGAGAAGGTTAAGATTTAATGCACCTAAATAGTCATTTTACATACATGCACTGACCTTATAGAGTCTGTGGGTCTATTTGTGTTCTGCTCCTCAGTTCCTGAACCCTAACTGGGTATTGATCAAGCAGCAGACGGCTCCACACAAAGGGGAGCATCAACTCTAAAGTTTAATCTTCAGGAACAGATGTCAGCACTTTAGTGGCTTATGAAGCGAATATATTTAATCAATATTTTAGAATTATTCGTGTGAGTCATGAATTTTGGACCCCCTGTATAATATAGAATTTGGGTAAATCAGAATTGTCTTTAAATGGCTAAAATGATTCTAGTAGGAGAACATTTTCCCCAATTATTGCAACGCTATTGTGAAATAAAATAATGTTAAAAAAAAACCCTAGATTTCTAGAATGTAGAATGCAGTGCAGGTCTAGTCTCAGTGTTTCCCTCATCCTCACACTAGTAGGTCACTAATGCTTCTCAGCTTGTAATATTTCCCAATAGGCCATTATATTATGTGGCACAGGTTAAAGTGGAGAAGCTTTAACTGAAAAACTGCACACCTACAATGCTCCTTCCTGTTCCTCCTAACCAGCTGGGGTTAGAGACGGAATAGGCAGCAGTTATCTCACATGAAACTCATGGTTAGGATTATTGTGCTGAATAACTCGGGTGTCGTTTTATGATCTCAGTATGTGATTAATGTTACATAACAATGTTCAGGATCAAATGAAAAATTTATTGCATGCCACTATTTGGGAAAAGCTGTTAGACTGTGAAACACAGCAAGTTAAACATTAATATTACATGAGAAAAGTACCCATGAAGGAATACATGTTCACACAGGGTCCTCTTTCTCTTCCTTTAGTTACGGATTATTACACATTTATTTGGATCTTTCAGTAAGTAATTATATATATATATATATATATATATATATATATATATATATATATATATATATATATATATATATATATATTACTGACAATTAACTTTAAATCAGATAATGGATATAAACAATAACAGGTACAGCTAATAATAATAATAATAATAATATTTATTTTATCAAATAATTTAGCACTGACATTGTAGAAGTTATCACTTTAATTGATGGAAAGCAGATCATTTGGTTTTGTACAGAAAATAATAATTATTTTTATTTTTTGGAGCAAAGTTTTTTATTGGTTTAACACAAATCACAAACTTTTATGTACCAATTTTTTTCCAAAACAAAACAAAAAAAACAACAGTTTTTTCTGTTCTAGTTCTCAATTGCGTGTGGTATGTTCTTAACCCCAGATTGATATCTGTTTAGTTAGTGATACACAGAAAATGCCTAATTGTTTACACAACTTTCACAATTACAACAATTTTAAAAGAGGGAATTGAAAAAGAGAAAGAAAGAGAATGGGAAGGGGCGTAGGGAGAACTGCCATTCAGAGTATGTATTAGGGTTTAGAGAGGAAATCTATTAGAGTGAAGGTCACATATTCAAGTATATGGCAGCCACAAGATTACAGCAGTTATACTGTAAATACAAAGACATTAAAAAGACACATCCCCTCCCCCCTAGATTTTATTTGCGGCAAAGTGGGGACAGTTTGGCAACAGTTTTAGTATCAGCTTTGCAATCATTTCCTGTGAGAATATTTGCTGCGATATAGATTCATTCTGGTTAGATGTAAATGAGAGCTGTGATTGATAAAGTTAAAATAGGTAAATAAAACACGAAAGAAAAACATTCACCTAGTAACAGAGTTTTCACAGTCGTTTGAATGATGCTGGAGATGTGGTGGATGCAGCTTACCTGAGGTAGTGCAGCATCTGTGTGGACTCGCAGTCCTGATCAGCACTGCTGTGGTCCATCTCCTTCACTTCAGTTTCACAGTGAGCCTCTTCTGTGGAACTCGAACCAGATTCCTAAAACATACATGTAAAAATGTGTTTTCAGGATCACTCCTCTCACTTTAACTGTATTGCTTCATTAACCAGTTAGAGCAGAGGAGAACAAGGAAGGCTCTTGATTGGCTGAGCAGACAAAGGGGGTGTGACCTGCATTTTGAGGGACGTGTATAAAGTGTGTTTAAGTTCTGCATATTTTATATTTTTTTGCACTTCTCTTTTTACAGATTCAACCATGTGTACAATTATAACTCTCATTTATCTTTCTGTAATATAGTTTGAGAGAATTTACAGCGATTCATTATTTATATATAAAGTGTGTTTGAAATCTTGGCAAATTTATTGACAGAAGAAAAAAAAAAATTCATTCACAGCCTTTGCTATGACACTCAGTATTGTGTTGTATGTTTGTGACAAATAAAATATTTAATATATTATTCCTGATCAGTGCTATTACTCAACAGTACACTTCTGAGAGAGAAGTAAGATGATGGAGTGAATCCTTGATCAGATGTCTGTTGAGTTGCATTAACAAATATGTAGGTTAAACGGCATGTTTTACATTGGAATCGTCATTAAAATGTTATTTTTGCTTGATAGATGATTAAAAAATATGTCCATTTAAGTCTTACAACACTGACCTCACCCAGTTACTTCAGCCCTATAAAATATTTGGCATAAATCATGTTATACAGAAAATTCTAAAAAAATCAAAAAAGAAAAGTGACATGCTAATTTAAATGAACTCATTACTTTCTAGTACATCATAAGAATGTGCTTATTCGACATTTAGCATTAGGAATACTGGTTAACTAGTTAAAGGTTTGATTACACCACAGAGGAACAGAGAAAAACTGGGTTGTTTTTTTTACCAGGTAACTGGGAACCTCACTAGAAAGAGGAACATTTCCAGTTATACATTAACAGAATAGAGAAAAGATGACAGACATACAAATGTCTGTATGCATTCTGAACGCAGAATGAGTAGGAGTTCACTCCATTTACATGTAGTATATTAGATAAAACATGCAATTTTTGGCAGTTGTTCATGTTTGGGGAAAAAAATATTCATAAAATATTTAATTCTATATATAATGTTTTCTTCTAAATGCCATGTTAAACTGGAGGATAAAGATGTCCAGGCCTTCCTTAATATTCAGGTCACGATTAAAAAAAAAAATTGAAAGTGTTGATTAACAGTTGTAGCCCAAGAACCAGGGAATTTGTAGCCTACAAGACATAAAAAAAAAATTATGTAAAGAAAATATGAGTTCAACTTTTTTCCCACTGCTTTCAAAAGCGCCCGTTTTTAATTCTACAACAGGGAAAGCATTGGCCTATAGAGGAAAAGTGAATATTTGCACACTCCTATTTAATAAAAGGGTTAAATAGTTCTTATATATTTTATAGACAATTGTTTGTGGACACCTGACCACCTGTGCTTTTTTTTTTTTTTTACATCATATTCCACATTCAGTTTCCATTTGCTCTAGAACCTCCACTCTTCTGGGAAGATGATGTAAAATCAGATTCTGTTGAAGGTGAGAAGGTCTGGGGTAGTCAGATTTCCAAATCATCCCAATGCTGTTTAGTAGGGTTGCGTTTCAGAGAATCTTCCACTCCAACCCACCCCATGTAAAACATATCTTCATGGAGCTGGCTTTGTGTACAGGAGCATTGTTGAAATAAATGTAATGCTACAGCATTCAATCCAATACGATTTGTGTGCCTCCATGTTTGTGGTAACAGTTTGGAAAAGAACCACATATGGATGGAAATGTCAGGTGTCCCAATACTACCAATACTTGTTAATATAGTGTATATTCTTAATCTGCAGTTAAAAATAGTTCCTGTTGTATCAGTGTTATTGTGTAACAGTGCAAACTTGACAAATGTCTGTAATAAATCAAAACAAAACAGCACAACAATGGAAGTAAAGAAATCATATTTAATATTAGAAACATTTACAGTCTGAACATTATACACTGCTCCTGTCTCTCTCTCTCTCTCGCTCATCTCTTACAGAGCAGATTAGACACAGGTGGGTGATCCTCCAGGCCGAGCTGCAGCTTAAACGTACCACAGGAAGCCAAACCTCTTGTTCAAAAGCTCCTCCTGAGGTCGAAGGTTAAAGAGCTCATCTGTGGTTGGAGTGACCCAGCGGTCTGTGTGGAAAACATTTTCACCCACCTACACACACACACACACACACACACACACACACACACACACACACACACACACACACACACACACACACACACACACACACACACACAGGTTCCCAGCATGATTACAGACATAAAATAAATAAACAGAAAACATTAATCTGCTAATGCAGTTTTATTTTCAGTGTAACAATATTTTCAGCAATCCAATGTATTGTATAATAGAGTTTAACACCTAATACAGCTAGGCATTGACCTCTAATGAGAAACAAAAACTGGTCATTATTTTCCCTTCAAAGGGCACCACAGGACAAATTTGAGTCCTAGTTTGGATCATATACTGCAGATGGCAGAAACTGAGAAGTTCTGAAAGTTTTCTTCAAGTATTCTGCCTTTGAAATGGCTAGATTTAATACTCTTTAAAGACGAGCAAAACATGACAACAGCCTTCAAAGGAGAAATCAATCTGAAATACCTTCCAACTGGGCACATCCTTCATGATGACGGCTTCCTCTTCCAGATTCTCCCGGAGCATCCGTAACGTCCTACACAGAACAGAGCGGAAAAAGGAAAAACGATCGGTAGGGTTAAGTAGAGTAACGACAGACCCTCCTGTTCTTAAAACATCCTGCATTCATTTAGGACAAAAGAATGAACAAAAGGAAGTTAAAGGCTCCTTCCTTCACAGCCATACACACATCCTATAAATAATTAAGCTGAAAATCGTATTCAAAATAAGAAACATCATTACAGGTTTAAATTTCTGATTTTTTACCAGGGATTTTGTACGAGATTTTTCACAGCCATCATACTATATATGTTTTTTAAAACATGATAAACCCACCAGCATTTACAGCCTATTTGCTTTCACAGCTTGAAGACGTGGAGAAATAATGAAGAGAGTCGAAACATCTCACCTCCTGTCATGTTCAGCCTGTAGGAGAGGCAGGAGAGCGATGCGAGCTTCGAGATCCTCAATGTGCAAACGCCTGGGAGACGCACATGTACACACATACGTTTCAATCACTGATGTAAAAGGTTTTACAGCATATTCTAAAGAATTATTTTAAAACCAAAGCTGTCAACAACTTTGTTTCATATCAGATATTACTCACGGATTGGGAAGGCAGGAAATTCCCAGCTTTTCTAATGTTACTTTACATTTATAGATAGAAGGGATTTCGCCTGAACACTGAAAACCTGGATCATGTAAAAATGCCCTCTCCAGGATGTAACATGGATCTAATAACCTGGTATGTAGACACTGGGGGTCGACCGATTAATCGGGACGATTTCTGGCATTTTTAAAAATAAATCGACTTATTTAAAAACTCTCTCATACCAGCAGGTGGCAGTAGTCTGTATTCGGCATCCAAAAAGAGAAACGCTATAACTGTAAATATCGAAAGCGAGCAGGGTTTCCACCCGCTGCGATCATTATTAATGGATCCGTGTAGCTTTTTTTTTATTTTATTTTTTTTATCATGTCTGTTAACGTGCAAAGTACAAGAGCAAGAATGACAACAGGCGTGTTCCTTTTTTTGCGTGTGCTCATTCGCTAATTAGACAATAGGATTCTTCATACACTCAAAACGCCCGGCTGTAGTTTAGGCTACAGGGAGGCATGGGCACCAAAACAATAAATGTTTTAATTTAAGCAATTCTTGTTTCGCATCTTATTAATAAAGAATTTCATTTTATGGCCAAACATATTGCCATCATATATCGGCCGCCCTGATTTCTAAATATCAGCCAAAGAAAAACCCACATCCGTAAACCTCTAGTAGACACATACTGAATTGTAGGCCACGAAGCAACCGAGTATAAAAAAGTAAAAACATCATCAGCATGTGTTAGTTATAATTAAACAGAGGGACTGTGGTTTGGAAATTGCGGTTATGTGCTGCGGAAGGTGAGAATATGGACCCATCATGGTGAGAGAAAACAAACCCACCAGCATCTACAGCCTACTTGCTTTCACAGCTTGAAAACATGGAGAAATATGGACCCATCGGGGTGAGAGGAAACAAGCCCACTTGTCTCAGGTAAGCAAATAAATATCTCATCCTAGTCTGCATGTGCAGTCAAAATAAATATATATGATGACTGTGTATAGAATTTCTTCCTTACTGAAATCCCACATTCCCAAAATTCCAGTATTGCTTCAAACTTTTTTCTCCTTCACAGTATTCAGAGTTTAAGAGTTATAGTGTGTTGATTAATACGTTATTACATGTTGTATTTCTTTTGTCTATCAACATTGTCAATGATTTCACCAGCCATCTCTGGTCCGAGGACCTCGACGATGACCGTTTAGGAGCCACAGACACGGAAATCACAATAACTGTTTCAGGGAAAAATTAATCTGTAAAATGAAGGCACGATTTTTTTTTAATAATTAAAAAATTAAATACAAAATAGATTTTTCCATAAGCGCCACACTATATACATCCACGCCGTTCTCCTGGGCAGCTCTTCTGACATAAGTCACAAATTTGTGATGTTTTTTTAAATGCTGTTTGTACATTGCCACCTACATTTACAGCATTTGGCAGACACCTTTATCCAGAGCGACTTACGACTGAGCAGTTAAGGGTTAAGTGCCTTGCTCAAGAGCCCAGCTTAGTGTTGCTGGGATATGAACTTGTGACCTCCCGATCCAGAGTTTAATAACCACTGAGCTACCTCCAACCTCACAGCTCCAGGGTTCCTGGTTCGATCCTGAGCCCTGTTAATTTTATTTGTTCTTTGTGGATTTCATCTGGGTTCTCTAGTTTCATCCCATGGTCTCAATTGCAGTCGGATTGACTGCTCAACATTTCCCATGTAGGGGTGTGTACTCATAATGCTTTTGTGATAAAATCATGTGACAGATTCCACATAAGTGACCAGAAAATGTTTAAAATAAATGACTTGTGCTTGACCAATCAATGGTCAGCTTTGAACCTAGGCCCCCACAGGCAGGTTTGGTTGTCTGTGTGAAAAGGGGTCAACAAACTATGGGTGGTGTATAGGGATTTTATAAGGCTAGTTGAAAGGACAACAAACATGGGCAGGGGCACTGTATGAAATTCATATAACTGTAGAAAAAAAAAAAATTTATATATATATATATATATATATATATATATATATATATATATATATATATATATATAATAAATACTAACACATATTCTGAGTTGGGAATTGATTCTGTAGCATCCAATACAAAGATCTCGGAAATTAGTTTTAAATTAACAATTGAAAAGGTTGGGACAAGTTCATGTCCAATTACTGGACATGATCCTACCTCCTCTCTCTGTTCCACTTGAAAAGCCTCCAGTAGCCGAACAGCATCACTCCAATCCCAATGCCGAACATGCTGTAACCTGGGAATTCCAGATAAAAATCACAACGAATAATTCAGCCGATTTCACCATTAATACCATGGGAATATCTCATTCTAAAGACATTATGGATTGTAGTTGTGACATTTCCCACCTATGAGATGAAAAAGAAGACGCTGTAGAAGATGTAGATAAAGTTGAAAAAAATTTTTTAACGCAGATGATGTAGGAGTAGAAGTATAAATAGAGGATGAAGAAGAAGTAGAGGGAAAAGGAGTAGAATATGAAACAGAAGCTGATGTAAAAGTTTAAGAAGTAAATGTGCATAAAGTAGAAGAAATAGATGCAGAAGTAGTAAAGAAAAAAGAAGAAGAAGAAATAGATGATTTGTTATTCTTGGTGCACTTGCTCACTAGTTCCAGCACATTTTTACACTGGCGATAAACTTTATATTAATTTGTTGTATTTACTCAACAGCTCATGTACATTTTTCCCTGCAAAATCCTTTATATTTCTTTGTTGACATTAATTCACATATTTTTACATGCTGTACAGATATTTGAAGATATTTATCTGCACTTGTCAATTTGCTCACTGCTAATAATTGCACTTCTAGTAGATGCCAAACTGCAAGTCGTTGCTGTGTATCTGTACTATGCAATAACAAAGATCTATCTATCTATCTATCTATCTATCTATCTATCTATCTATCTATAAGATGATGTAGAAGAAGTGAGCTTTATGTGTGTGAGCCTTATGTATGGTAATATGTAATATTAATAGACAGTTAAAACGCTAATTTCTCTAAAACATTAGCTTGCACAACTATTAACAAGTTTTATTTCAAGCTGAAAATAAACAACAAATGTACTGTCAGAGAAACACAAAGCTAGAAGAGTTAGCTAGGTAGCTCGCTGTGCTAATTCTGAACACCACTGATCCAAAACAACGAAAATACCTATAACTCTGATCCTGTAGTAACCGAAGTTCGGTATACTAACCAGAAAGCCCTCTTTTAGGTAAATTTCTCTTGTAATCAAACGGAGCGTAACCTCCCGGAGGAGGCATGTCCTGCTTCACCTTGGACGCCGCCATCTTTCTTCCACCAGCACTAACAGCTTCGGCTGGATATTTCTCTCTCCCTCCCCTTTTTAGGTAAACCACGCCCACAGATCGATGATTGGACAGTACTGTGTGCGCCCTATCCATTCAGAGAGCTGGTTTGGAGACTCGCTTAGTGGCCAATCCTAGAGCAGGAGGCGGGCTCTATGTGTAATGTAATGCAATGTGTTTAATGCCCTCTGCTGTGGACTGCAGGTATTACAACGACGTTTACCACTCAAAATGTTATTACTTTACTTGAGATATACATTTTTGATCCCTAATTACTATTTTTCAAAACTTGGTGGTCTCCCCTTTTTTTTTACTGTCTTGCAATTATAACATAGATAACTTATAAGGGATTCTATCAACGTTTCATAAGCAAGTATTACTTGCATGGTACGACGGCGTATTAGGGCCAATATGGGATTTAAAAAAAAAAGGATTGAAAGGACAGGGAATTTTCAAGTTGTAAGTCGAAATTTTCAAGAATATTGCAAGTGTGGAGAACTACCTTCGCTTATACACACAGGAAGGAGAGGCGGGGTTTGTGTGACGTCACCTCATTAGAGGAGCGCTGAATCTAAATGAAAATTATGGATAACAAAAACGATTTTTACAATAATTATATAAGTGTGTAAAAAAGGGAGTAATAATAATAGTTAAACATATCACACATTAGATAAAAAGTTGGATGAAATAGCAATCCAGAATTGAAGGCCAATATGATTTTAGGGGAATCAGCTCATTTCTTTTGTATAATCCAAATTTCAAACTCAGACAATAAACAACCATTAAAAAAAAATTATATATCAGAAATAACTAAAGCATATACATGCAGTTACAGTTTTCTGGCTGCCTGAACATTGATACAAAGAAAAATCCTTACAAAGACAATGGTTTATATATTAAAAAAAAAAAAAAAAAAAAAAACCTTGAGACTTTCAGACACAAATCAATGCACACGAATAAACCAATTAAGGGTTAAAATTCTTTTATTATTACTTCTTAAACTGGGAAACAAAAAGGATACCTAACAGATGGTAACATGAGTTTGTACAGCGCTGCAGAACCTGAGGCAGCCAGCACTGCTATTAAACCCCTGAAAACAGAGCGGCGTGACATCATCAAGCAGAGACGCCCAGGACGCCTCCATCTCCGATCATCTGAACACTACAGCATCCACGCTGACGACCAAACGCATCAGTGGTGCGAAGGAGCTGAACAAACGGCAAAGACAAGGACGATATATAAAGAGTAATATGAGACTCGAATGATTTCAACCACAAAGAGAAAGCGAGCGAGCGAAATGGTCACATCTGCTGACAGAAAAGTCGCCTAAAATCCATTTCAAGATTTATTTCACTAATAAATACAGGCCAGTTTCACAATCTGTAACAATCCAGGCTTTCGGGAAACAGGTTTCCGAGTCGCTCACTTTCTTATCAAGGTGATAAAGGTGTTTATGGTGAAAGATTTCCAGTCTGGGCAGTAAAATTATGAAGTGCTGCTCTTTAATCTGCTGGGGGAAAAAAAAAAAACAGTGACACACAAACCATAAAGAACAGGACGCAAAAATCAACTGGAATGGAATCAAACATCAGCATACAAACACAATCCATCATGCACACAATTTTGTGAAGGACCTGCTGAGGTATAATTGGATTGTTTTAAACAGTCATGAATAAAATAGGAGAAAGATGAAAAATAAACCCTCAGACTAATTTATGAAAAAAAGAATGTGTTTGCAGCAGAGGGGAAATCATTACGCATTCATTGTTTGGGTCGTTGTGTATCGCCGAGACTGAAAAAAGCCTCAAAACTCAAACCTAAAAAACAAACTAAATGCACAAGGAGGAAAAAAATATGACTGAACATTTTTTGTTTTTTTTTTGAAACACGTGTTGAAAGAGACAGAAGACGTTCGAGCTCGGACTCGATCAGGTGTATAACTTACAATCAACAAAACTGCCGTACGCCGTAAAGGGCTGTTCGTGGAGCACTGCTGGCTTTTAGTTTGTGACTTTTAATTATTCATCTTTTTTTTTTTCTTCACCCCCCCTTTTTTTTTTTTCAAGAAAAACCTATTTACTCTTTTTTTTTGTTTTTGTTTTTTTGTTTCCTCAAAAAACTGCAATTTCTATGATTCATATTGAAAAAAAAACAGTCTCTTGGTTCGTCTCAAATCCACAAGGCGGGGCACAGAGTCTCCCAGCACAGAACGGCTTCATGTTCCGGCTCACAGACGCGAGTCTCTACTGACAGCGAAGCAAACGAGTGGAAGCCCTTTACCCTTTTCTTTTCTGCTTGGTTTCGTTTTTCTCTTCAGTAACTGGTCCGGTTGACGGCGTCTCCGGAGCCTATTGCTTTAAGATGCGTCACTGTTCTCACACAATGAGCAAAATGTTGTTTTTTTTTTAAGACTTAAAAAAAAAAAGAGGGGAGGAAAAATAAATCGTCACGAGCGAGTGATTGAGGAAAGTCTGCTGTAATAGAAGGCGAAAAGTTTTTCTTCAGAATTCATTCCGAGATCGAAAGGCAAGACTCCCGGGGGTCTTTAAAGATCTTCCACAATCCCCCACTGATCTCAGAGGTTCTAGAGCCGCTCCTAGAGCTGTTCCAGGATTCCAGGTGAGGTTCTCGAAGAGGGCTGAGGGTTGTGATGATTAGGAACGCTCGGCTGGGTTATTTCCACGTGTTTGCTGTCTGGGAGATGGACCTGGAGGGAATCATATCTAGCAGATACTCTCTCTGACGCTCCACCGCTGACGATGAAGACTTGTGTACAGGCAGGCTGGGGTTTACATAAGCCATCGTCACACCTTCAAGGGGAGGATAGAGAGAGAGAGAGTCAGAACACAGAGTACATACTAATGCACACAAAAAGGATTAAAATAACAAACAAGGTGATTTTATTATTCTTGTTAAAGTACCCCTGAACAAATAAAATTAAAATAGTATTTACTTTTCATGTGGAGAGGAACATCTGTTATGGAACGCTGATATCAACACTACTGAACACCTTTTGGATGAATGTAAACGCTGACTGCACCCCAGTCCTCCTCACCTTCTCACCTACATCAGTACCTGACTTTACTAATACCCTTGTCCACAAATGTAGGCAAATATCCACTAACGCACTCCAAAATCTAGTGAAACATCTTCCCAAAAGAGTGGAGGGAATTCTAAAAGCAAATTGGGACTAAAGGTGGAATGCAATGCTCAAAAAGTACACACCATACACATGACCAGGTGTCTGCAAACTTTTGCCAATAAAGCGTAAGTTTTCTCCTTGGTGCTAAAAGCGAGACAGTCCAATAATGTGAAGTATAAAATACGTTGAATAGAACATACATAGAGTTAAGTTTTGAAAGAGATTGAAATTGGAAATATCATGGAATGTCGTGTCATTTGTAAAAAAACAAAACAAAAAAAAAGTAAATATTTCGAGTTCATGGGTACTTTAACACTGCTGCTACACTTCACACACACAGCATGTGCTTCAGATAAAAAGCATCTCAATGTAAGAAGTTCTACAGAGTGGAGGAGAATCACCAACATTTAAACCCCACACCAGAGGAATGAGAGAAATGGTCAGAGGTTCACGAATGTATCTATATACAGGGTATAAAGTCTTCACTCAAACCCGCGTTATTGCATCACGGAGACGGGGGTCAAATCCATTTCCTGTTTAGGATTCAGACAAGAAACCCAAATCGGCTGAAGTGACCCCCTGATTATATTATATATCTATCTATCAGCACCAGTACAGTCAGCAGGAGTGAGTGAGCGAGTGAGAAACAGAGGAATGGGACAGAGACGGGCAGAGGAAGTCGAGAGGAAGGTTTTTTTTCTCTATTAATTTTTATTTTTTATTTTGCAGACGATCCTACACGGGGGCTCAGAATCTACCTGGTGGTGCGCTGTTCCTTTTCCTCCAGGTGGAGGAGGTCACTGTCTTAGAGGTCCTGCTGCCGGCACTGCTGCTGCTGACCTTTGACCTCTGAAGCACAGCATGCTTACCTGGCCTGCTAACCAGCGCTGCAGCCGCCACAGCATTCTGGAGCTGAGAGGCTGGAGAGAAGGAGTGAGACACAGCACGCAGGGCCCCTGCTGACTGCTGAACACTGCGGGACAGCTGAGAACTCTGAGGAGACACACACACACACACACACACACACACACACACACACACACACTTTTAACTTAGTTAAAAGGTCAAGATTTCAGGCCCCTGATGCGATTGTCCAGCTTTTTTACAATTACTATTGCAATACAGTGCCAATATTTAGTTTCAGTATTGACAACCCTTTTGCTATGATCCAGCTGTTCTACTGTCAGTGTCTGCA
Source organism: Silurus meridionalis (assembly GCF_014805685.1). Taxonomy (NCBI): domain Eukaryota; kingdom Metazoa; phylum Chordata; class Actinopteri; order Siluriformes; family Siluridae; genus Silurus; species Silurus meridionalis. The sequence continues at coordinate 4,012,148 of NC_060903.1, forward strand.
TGTTCCCCTTACTATTGTCCAGCTGTTATTGTATCGCCCCAAGAATCAGCAGATTCCTCATTCATTATCCGTTTTACAGTTAGTATCAATACAACCTTATTTATTAGCATCCAGCTGTTGAATAATCAATATTTGCACTCCCATGTAATTATCCAGCTGTTATATAGTCAGGATCAGCATGTCCATTTATTATTATCCAGCTGTTATTGGCATGCTCGTTAGTACCTTCCAGCAGCAGAGATGGGAAGTAACTAAGTATTTCTATTGTAGTAGATTTTTCAGGTATCACTACTTTACCTCACTATTTATTTTTCTTTCACACATAAATTTTTTTTTACACAAATGTCGGTACTTTCTACTTAAATTTTTAAAACAGGCTACTTTAGTTTGAATCGATTTGTTGACACGATCGATATCTTTTTATTCTCACTGCGCCGTTTTTCAGCCCATCAACCTGTTTCTTGTCTTTGCGTGGCTTTTTCCACTAACGTATCATTTTCTGGCTCTCCCACACCACAGATGTAGGCTAGTTTACGAAGCTCACAACGAGCACGGCAGAAGGCAATAAGAAGTCTGGCTAATGTGGATGAGACAGAGGGAGTCAGCGATTATCATCATCATCATCATCATCTTTGCTCTGCTTGTGTTCTATATGGTGGATGTTCAGCCTAAATGCATTCATTAGATAACCTTTGAAATTCTTTTGTATTAATATGTTAATATGATGTCAGGACCAGTTACCAGCGTGACACTGAAACAGGAGTAGGAGTCGTAGGAGTAATGGCTATTTTTAACTATAGGGCTGCGTTGAAATACGGATCCCACGGTTTTACCGCTGCCATGGGTGTGAGTTTGCGGTCAAACAAATATAGCGTGAGTCCTGCCATCCCAGAGTTTCCCACTAGTTGTAGTGTTTTGTTTGGAAGTTGTTTATAAGTTATAGTTTTTTTTAAGGCTAATAATAAAAATAAAAAAATCCCAAGGCGTCTGTCGTGTGGTGTCGTGTCGGCACTTTTTTAACCAAACACGAGTATCTGTACTTCTACTTAAGTGAAGGATGTGTGTGCTTTTGCTATCTCTGTCCAGCAGACATTTTGTGCATGATACCATCGTTGGGCCTAAATCTCAAAGCATCAGCACGTCCATTCAGACTGTAAAACACCTGGACAACACTTTTTGATACAAGCGGTATCTTGCTATAATCCAGCTGTTTTGGCGAGCTCACCTGTGCTAAAGTGGAATGGTGGCGGCCGACCAGCTGGCTGGATCGACTGTGCTGGAGCGAGGAAGATGAGCGCTGCTTAATCTGATGAGTGACGATCACCTGCTGCTCTGACTTCGCCACGTGGCCCGAGGACATGGACGATGAGGAGGAAGATGAATGCGAGACAGGAGATGAGGCCTGCTGGAGGATCCTCTGCTCGATTTCCTGCTCCTGCTGCAAGGCCTTGACGAAGGCTGCCTTCAGTCGATTGGTGTGCTCGGCCTTCAGGGACTTCTTCTGGTTGGTGGACATGCACTGCTCGCACATTAGGGCACCGTTCTTCTCCTTACGCCACCGGCAGGTGAAGTCGGTCTTGCACTGAGTGCACGTGAACGGCTCTGTCGGTACAGAAGCCTGAGAACCTCCCGGTTTACCTGAGGGATAGAGAGGGAACAAAAAAAAGCAAAAAATAAGAAAAAAGAAACAAAAAAATGATCTTTCATTTGTTTAATGCTGTTTGATATTATGATAACATGTGTCCAACAATGACTCCAGTACTTCTGTCAGATCATGGGCTAGCTTTAATGTTGAAGACAAATATAACATTAAAATTTAATACAGGTCGTCCCTGAGTTATGATAGAGATGCGTTCGGATGACCCCATAAAAACTAAATATGTGTGTATGTGTGTATGTGGCAGCAGGCACTTCAACAGGTTCGGTTTTGTAAGATCGAAAAATCATAGCCCGAACTGTTGTAACTCTGGGTTTTGCTGTATTTAAAATTCAGGTCTTATTAACCAATAGGAATGAACGATCTGATCTCTCATGATGTTTCATTGAGACAGGCAGATGTATACCTCTTCCCAGGGCATCCATTAGACACTGCACAACCGCCTCCAGGCCCACCAGGTAGATAAACTCATTATTGGCTGCTGAGGGCAGAAAGTTGAATTCTGGGGCAGGGGGTTTGGGAGGAGGAATCTCCAGCAGAGTTTTCTCCAGCTGCTTGCGCAGTGCCAGCTTAGCCGCTGCCTGCCGGCTGGCAGGAGACTCGTTAGCACTCGCCACGCTACCCCCAGAGGATGTCTTCAGGTTGGTGGACAACTGGAGAGCATGGAAAGCACAAAAGTGAGCGGAAGAAGAAAAGTAATTACAATAGATCCGGCATGGTGCAGCTTCGAGGATCTAAAAATCGATTTATTTCTTACAGGAAAAGCATGATGTTTACTGAGTGGAATGTCAAGTAAAGTGACTGCTGAAGACCCCATTAGCTTTAGAAGGAGTTTCGAGAGAGAAAATGAAGTGTTTATGTATGGATAGTAACTCACCGAGCTGACGTTGACGAGCAGGTTGGCATTAGACACATTGGCCACGCGAATGAGGCTGGGCTGGATGATTTTCTGGCCCTGGACAGTGGGCACAGAGGCTCTAGGGGCCAGCAGCAGGGGCGGAGGGCCTGAGCTGGAGTACTGCTGCTGCTGTCGCAGACTCGCTATCTGCTGTGGCGTCACTGAAATCGGCTGGTGTGTGCAAGAGAGCGACAGAAAGTGAGCTATACACTTTTTAGTGTATTTTAATCAGGGTCTTAGAACTAGTACCAAAAAAGCTGCTAGCCTGACATCAATTTGTTGCCATGAGGTAAAGGATAAAAATGTTTACACTGCTCTAGGACTGTAATATTTTAAATGCAATACTTGTGACATTTTAGATATTTATTAATTCTCTATTTGTGTATTTCACCATTTGTGATACATGATGGTTAGTGCTGTCACTTATATACATTAGGGCTCTCAATCGATTAAAAATATTTAATCACGATTGATTGCTAATTAATAGCACTTTCTTTTCTTCTGTTCTAAATGTAATGTATAGGAATATTTTTTGCATAAGATTGCAAAATCAAACAAATACAAATTGTCATATTCACCTGAAAGTAACAGAAGTTTAAGAAAAGCAAACTGTTAAAAAAAAATAATAATAAATGAACAAGCTGGTTTAAAGTTCATTCGACTAAATCGACTGCTTGGAATAAATGCTTAGATATGTTTCCTGATTTCATGATTGAGTAAGAAAAGAAACCACACAATAAGAGGTTGAAAAATGCGTGTTGTGAAAGGTGTAGGTGTGGTAGACACTAGGGTCACCTGAGCTCCTCTGACCAGTGGAGGCATGATGATCTGGGAGCCCTGAGAGCCTTGTTTGGACACCTGGCCTCCACGCACCAGAGGAGGAGGGATCACACCTGATGAACTCCGGCTGGGCAGAACCTGCTGAGGATCAGAATAATGCAAGAAGGTTTTCCAGTTGTGGTGTTGAAACAACATTTAAGTCAAATGATTTGGCTTGAGAATAAAAAATGCATGTGGATATTAAAGTGAGTGGTGACTTGGAGACTTACAGGCTGAGTTCCTTTGCTGGTCAGTGAACCTCTCACCAGAGGAGGAGGTGTAGCCACAGAGCCTGAACTTAAGGGCTGAGAAAAGTAGCAAATACTCTTAATACACAAATTACTCATGGGTTTTTTTTTCTTTTCAGAAAAAAAGGCCATAAGTGTTGTGTATGTGTGCGTTACCTTCTGAGCATTGGTTTCCTTGTGTATTTGGCTCTGTCGGAGTTTCTTCAACAATACCAGTCTGGCCTCTTCAAGCCTCAGTTCCTCCTTTAGTTGCTTTATAATCCGAACTCTTTCTTCAGGACTGCTCCTCTGTGCATACACAGACATTGAAAACAGACAGATTCATTTAGCGGACCACATTGAGCCAGAAATAGATGCGTCATTACTGATCGTCACCTGATCTAATAAATAAGCCTAGAATAATATAATTGTGTAATGGTTCTGACCATGAGCAGGTCCGTGTCGAGCTCTTTGAAGTGGCTCCCACCATTCATCTGTGGACTGGATGGTTCGTTGTCAGACAGAACGATGACATCGTCTGGGGATGGAGGTGCCTTCTCTTTCTTAATATCGCTATGAAGGAAGCAAAAAAAAAAAACCAAACATGAAAAACATTTGCCTCTGCACGTAATCCTATAAAACAAATGAGAGGTTTCTGACAATGATCATGACTAAAGGTCGACCGATATCGGTTTTGCAGATTATTTGGCACCGATAGTTGATAGTTAACTATCGACAAAAATTTATACCGATACCGTTTTTCTCGGGGTGCGTTATATGGTACGACAGCGGCCTCTAGAGGCGAATCACTTACTGCTGTTTCAGTTCAAATGCATGTCTTTTATTTTCCTCAATATTTATTAATATAATTAATTTATTCATATTTATTTCTGCTAAATGCCGCAAATGAATTTCATTAGCACATTTTCAAGATTCAGTACTGTTTTTATTATTTATTTTGTTATAAGTTTCAGTACTTTTACAGGAAGTGTTTGTTTTTTGCTATGTTTTTTATTATTATTTTTTTTTTATCAATTATCCATTGTAAAAATTATCGGTTGTTTAATCGGTTATCGATATGTATGATCCAACCTAGCTATTGCTATTATCGGTAAAATCCACTCGTCGACCTTTAATCAAACCGGTATACAGGCTGATCGATGCATCCTTAACCAAAAAAGTGCATCTTTAAGTTCTTTTCTCCAATAGAGGGAGACAAACACACACATTTCAAACACCCCCTCCCTCCCCATCCACCCACCCATATTTTGGAAACTTCTTACCCAAAGTGAAGTTTTATGCAGTGAACTTTACAACCGGATGTTACTCAAGTCATATTAGACAGCTTTTCACACTCATTTCACATTGAATGGAAATTATATATTACACATAAATCGAAAGATAATGATTCATCAAGAAGCTTGCAAATAAATACATTAAACAACCCCCCCCCTTCAAAAAACAAACAAACAAAAAAACTCCCAAAAAACAAATGATCTCCTGAAAGGACGGAGGATTGTAAACCTGACTGGTGGAACTGTGTGCGTTTATCACTGTGTAAACTTGTGAAACTGCTTACAGGTGATAAGAGCTATTAAATGGGGGCAGAGTCAAAACTTTTAAAAACAAACACAAGCCCCTTTTTTTTTTAATGGAGGAACATCAGAGGTACATAAATACAAAACTAAACATCTCTTAACTGTAACTAATGCTGTTGAAATCGAGAAAGGGGATGTAGTGTATACCTGCAGACACGCTATTTAAAAAACATGCACTCTAAAGTCAAAGGAAGGACGGAATTTAATCGTGATATTAAAACTTTGAAAGCGAAAGCCTGAAGCATGTTTGGTATTCTATAGTTTACAGCGTAAACGCAGGCCATAAAGACACATGACGCTGAGCATTACTGACTGTCCCAATCCTTAACAGGCAACAAACTCTGTGCATGTCATGAGCCATGTTTCCTATGTAGGCCGTGCACTTTCTTCCTCTAGGGAAAGATGCAGGGGTGCCTGCATATTTATGACCTGAAGGAAAAACTCGATAAAACTGTTTAATGAAAGTTTGCCACGCGGCGAGTTCTGGTTTACGTTTTGGGAAAGGAGAAGGCTGCTGCACCAGGTGATGAAAAAGCATCGTTCTTGTTCTTTGCCTCGGAGATGCTCCTCTTCCTACAGGCACCCACTTCCTGTACATTAATCACTCTACTAAACAAGTCATGTGACCGACAGCAGTTGCGTCATGTGACCCCTCCCCCTCCTCCCGCCTTGCTCCTTCCAAAGTGGAAACCATGGCAACCAGCCGGCTAGAACTGGTTTGTGACACATGGCCTTCATTTTGTGAAGTGCAGTAGGGTTCAGGTGCTGGAGAAAATGGAGCTGCCGCCTCGCAAACTTCTGCCACACGCACATGCGCACACACACACACACACACACACACACACACACCTCTCTCTCGCTCTGTCTGTCTCACACACACACACACACACACACACACAGGAACACACGCACACACTTCCTGTGTCAAACTATCACTTTGCTCACTCTTCATAAGTATTAATAGATCACACACCTCACAGAGATATTTGTGGATTATTCATATTATTAGACGTACTACTCTATGTCCAATCTAAAAATTACTGCACCGCAAGACTTCATAATATAAAGGAACCTCCAGATTCACTTCAATTTTTTTTACTAATGACATTAATACGGTGAAACAAAGCTAAATATCTCTGAGCAGACATCTCTCCACCATTACCATACACAAATACACACACGGCTAACAGCATAATAAAGAAACCGGCTCGTTTCCCTTCATACCTCAAGTGTACACACACACACACACACACACACACACACACACACACACACACACACACACACACACAAAACAGAGCAACATTTTTGGGACACCTGACTTTTCCAGCCGTGTGGTTCGTTCACAAATATGTTACCACAAACTTCCAGGGTCCAGGTGCACAAAATGAGCTCCATGAAGATATGCTTTACATGAGATGGAAGTGTGTGGAAGATCTTGAGTGGCCTGCTATAGAGCTCTATAACCCTATTGAATGCCTTTGGGATGAATGTGAACACCAACCGCATCCTCACATCACCTACATCAGTACCTGACTTTACTAACACCCTTGTGGCTAAATGAACACTACTCCAGTATCAATGCAGGAGAGTGGAGGTTATTATTTACCAGACATTTGGCAACATTTATTGCCAGATGGTTACTGGCCTTAAGGGACTTGCTCAAGGGCCCAGCAGTGACAGCTTGGTGGGGCTGGGATTTGAACCCATGAACTCCTAAAAAATTTGCTGAAATCTGTTCAAAACTGTGCTTATTGAGCATCACATTCCTCTTCTTTTTCTTCTCTTTTCGGCTTCTCCCATTAGGGGTCGCCACAGCGGATCATCCGTCTCCATACCACCCTGTCCTCTACATCTGCCTCTTTCAACCCAACTACCTGCATGTCTTCCCTCACCACATCCATAAACTGCCTCATTGGCCTTCCTCTTTTCCTCCGTCTTGGTGGCTCCATCCTCAGCATTGAGCATTGCATTCCACAGTTCCAAATTTGTTTTATATTCTCTCCACTCTTCTGGAAGACTCCACTAGATTTTGGGGATTTGTGCTCATTCAGGCACAAGTCAGATACTGATGTGGGTGAGGTAAGGTGAGGAAGCCTGGGGTGCAGTCAGTGTTTCAATCCATCCCACAGGTGCTCAGTAGGCATCTAGCAATAGGGTTGGGCACTAGGGTTGAAGTCAGAGCTCTACAGCAGCAGATTTTTCATTCCAACCTATGCAAAGCATATCTTAATGGAGTTTGCTTTGTGCACAGAAGTATTGTCATGCTGGAACACATTTTGGTTAAAGTGAAGGGGAAATAACTGCATTTAAAGATACTAATGGGTTTGTCCTTATAGTGTATGTGTGTGTATATATACAGTGGTGTGAAAAAGTGTTGGTGTGGCAGTAAATCAGGCCTGGGTGTGGCTATAGAAACGGAACTAACCACAGTTTTACCAGGGGGGCAAACACTTTTTCACACGGGGCCATGTAGTTTTAGGATTTTGTTTTCCCCTTAATAATAAAAACCTTTATTTAAAAACTGCATGTTATGTTCACTCGTGTTATCTTTTATTAATATTTAAATTAGTTTAATGATCTGAAACATTAAAGCTCAACATAGAGCATGAAGGCAAAAAATTCTTGTAAATGTTTTTAAGTAATTATGGTGTTTAAAATTATGTAAATCAGCAACATGTTTCCACACGGATGGTTTTAATTGCCGGATGTGTGCATCATGGCGCATTTGGGTGCTTGATTTGAGATTTGGCGTATCAGTAAAACAAAAGTTTAGTAACAAAAAATTATTTTTCCGGTGAAGTAAATTTTTTTAAACATCCGGGTAAAGAAAGGACATGGTCAATACATGTGTGTTGCGTGGAAGTTTTTAATTTCCCCTTTTTTATATTTATTTATTTAGATTTTTATATATAATAATAAATATAGATAGATAGATAGATAGATAGATAGATAGATAGATAGATAGATAGATAGATAGATAGATAGATAGATAGATAGATAGATAGATAAAGTTTGTTACTACTACCTTGAAACCCAGCCATCTTTCAATCCCAGCACATTGACTGATAAATCAGTTTAGAAATGACATTGAATATTGAACAACAAGCTGGTGTTTGCACAACAAGCACGTTTGCAAAAATCTAAAAACACTCCAGGCACATGTGTGCTCTTAGTATGCAAAACTATATGATAAAGTTATGGTAAAACAACACAGTGAGAACCTGTTCCTGTTACATCACATATAATCCTTTACCACAATGTAACATGATCCACATCAACCACAAATGGGAAAAAATATATAGTTTCTGTCATTCTGCTTCATTTCATCATGAAAACGAAGTGAAATTAAACGCAGAGCAACATGATCACAATAACTCTGTGTTCTTTTTTTCTGATGTGTTTCAAAGAACTAATAACTGACCTGAATTATCTTAAAGAGAAAGTCCAATCACAGAGGCCAGTGGCTTTAACTTTAAAGATTAAAAAATTATGGGATATTAGTCCTCTATTTATCTATCTGTAGCCAATTATCCATCCATACCTCTATGTATCCATATATCTCTATCTACACATCGCCCTGTATCCCTTCTTTAATCAATCGCTCCATCCATTTGTCGATCCATCTATCTATCTATCTATCTATCTATCTATCTATCTATCTATCTATCTATCTATCTATCTATCTATCTATCCATATCCCTCCCTCTTTCTATTTATCCATTGATTCCTCTACCTGTCAATCTATCTGTAAATCAATCCATCCATCCATCCATCCATCCATCCATCCATCCATCCATCCATCCATCAATTCTTATCGATCAATTCACACCATATCAATATCTATCTTTTTATCCATCTTCCCACCTATCCCTATCTATCCATCCATCCATCCATCCATCCATCCATCCATCCATCTATTTATCCTTATATCCCACTTATTGTGCCATAGAGCTTCTCACTCCTGAACTTTCCACCAACACAACATATTAGGATTTGGATGAAAACCTATTAAACTGAAGTGACCCATTAAAAAACTTTTAAAAACTCAAAAATAAACATAATAGCTTTCATAGTGATGGGTTATAATTCAGCAATGTAATAACAATAATAAAAAAAAAACTTGGGTGTGTGTTTTACTGTAAGTGGGTTATGAACCAGGGATTAGCACGAGAGCTATGAGGAATTCAGCACTCAGCTGGTCTTTCTCTCACCCTTTAGTGGTGCTCATGTCCACAGGCTCATCTCTGGTCTGCAGCTCCACTTTAATGGTGGCCTTCACCTCGCCGGCGCTCAGGATGTTGGAGCTGCGTGCCGCGGCCTCGGATCTGGGACGCAGCACGGGCCGATCATCCCTGTCCCCGCCCTCCAGCTTCACCTTTTTCACATCCAAGTCCACGGGCAGAGCCTCCCGCTCCAAAGCCCGCTTCTGACTGCGTGTCTGACGCACCGCCTCGTCACACATGGCCACACCTGGACGGAGGGAGAGCGAGACAAAGAAAGGAAGCAAGAAGGAGAGGGCAAGAAAGAGATGGAAAATCAATAGTCAAGTTTATTAAAGCGGACCCTTCAAACGCCAAGACATCACTGCAACCTATGACCCAGTGCAGGAGCAATAACTGGCCATAATGTAATCTAATGGGCTGCACTGATAAAATTGCAGACATCAAGATAGCAAAGTACATGCAGAACGCCAAAGGCTGTCATCTACAGGAAATCACCAGCACCCCTTCGGCCGGACTGAGTGACTCTGAAGCCGATGATAGATTGAAAGATGGGCGGTTTAATGGAGAGTGGTGGAAGAAGTCAAATATAGCTTATTTGTTCGTAAATCCTAATTAAATGTGACAGCATTACTCAGTCTTCAGTGAAATAAAACATTCTGCCTGCTATACGTTCAAAAATCCACCTACATTATGGCACCCTCACAACAAACACTCACCAGAATCATGTTCACTCGTGTACAATATATGGTCTGATTAACGAATTAAACATAATCGACTAAATTTTTAAGTATAAATGCTACAAATTAAATACTAATACAAAACACTCTGAGGTAAAACAAATATACATGTTGTGTCAAATTTATGCTAACAAAATAAATCAATAAATTAAAAAAACTTGCAAAAAAAAATCCACTTGCAAATAAAAAATTTTCCCATCATCAAAAGATAGCCAAGGCATCAATCTCAGCTAATATGAATAAAGGCAAGTTTTTGATAAAATAAAAAAACAAACAATAAAAAAAGGTTTAAGGGGTTGTTAACATGCTACTACTGAGAATTAATAGCTACTATACAATCTTAATGCAGGTCCATACACAAGGCCATGAGGTAAATCTGAATGATTTGAAGACTGTATGTCAGCTTTTTTTTTTTTTTTTCCAATTATAGCATATTTGTAATACACTGTATAGCTCCAATCTTTACCACAACTCTAAATCTGGATTTGGAAATTCATTTTATACCAAAAGTTCTGTCAGAAGTTCCAAATAAAATCACCAAGTTAGAATAAAGCACCCATTATCATGTTCGCCTCGTTTGTACAGCGAATGCGCCACGTCATACACGAGTAATAAGAATTGAAAAATTATTAAGCAAACAAGAACAGATTGTTGCTTCAGTTTTTAATAAGAAAATGTTTATATGGCAACATCAGGGGTTTGTAAGTGCATTTGGTCAGTTTTTTACCACAGGAAAGATTTCAGGTGTTCAAAAAGTTCAAACTTTCTAGTTTTACAAGACCACGGCAAGCCGGGTCTTAGTTGATTACTTCATTCTTCTTAATACTTCAAAAGAGGAAACAGTAAAGTCTAACAAAAAGTAATAGAGTATAAATTAGCACGGACTGTTTTTCTCAGCATTAGGATTGCGTTTTACAATTCAATAACTGAGATGTGATGTGAGTCGGCGTGTCTACCAGAGTCGCACATATAAAAGACTTAATTCCTTCAGCCACAATGGGCCAAGAAGGAAGAAACGTTTTATTACTTTTAGAACATCATTTTTGTCATTTTTATTGCAGACTTTTAAAGATTGAACAACACGGTAGCACAGCAGTTAGCACTGTTGTCTCATGGCTTCAGGGTTGCCAAGGGCTTTCACTGGTTTCCTCCAAATCCCCCTCCCTAAAGGAAATGCTAGTAGGTGGACTAGCATTGACTAAGGCCATGTCCACACTGATACATTTTCTTTTGAAAATTGCTATTTTTCTCTCCGTTTTGTCCACAGGGAGACGGCATTGTCGGTCAATAAAAACGTAGCTTTTCGAAAAGGCTCTCCAAAGTCGATGCATTAAAAATGGCGTTTTCATTGCAGTGTGGACTGTAAAAGAAACTGAGGCGCTTTTTTTTTTTTCCATTTTTAGTCATTGGAAAACGCAGGCGGAAATGACGCAGGTCGAAGGAGCGTTTTTAGACTATCAGATTTATCCAGATTAGTGTAGATGTAGCCTAAATCGCCTCAGGAGTGAATGAGTTTGAGTGTTTTTGTGTGTGTGTGTGTGTGTGTGTGTGTGTGTGTGTGTGTGTGTGTGGGCTTCTGCTACAGTACACCACAACCCTGCAATGGATAAAACTCTACTGAAGAAGGCTGAAAGAATCGAATTTTTATGATCCATGTGTAAAAGCTGGAAAAGAAGCTACTACGCAATTTAACGCAGACCAAAAGACAAGCCTGAGAGCCAACAAATAACTGTATGGTGCGCCCTCTGAAGTAATTCAACAACCGACTTCACCTATTAATCCATAGGCGATGTTTACAGTTGGTGTCTGTATAAAAAAACCCACATGGAAGGGGACCTTTGAATTCCCTTCAGAGTTTTTTTTTTTATTTTCAACATGGTTTAAAAATGCCTTGTCTCCACAGGAAGATCCTACTAAGAAACACTAGCCAGGTATATCCATTCCCGGCTTCCTTGCCTGAACATGAGCTGAGTTTGGAGACTGGCATTAAGGACATTAGGAAGATGCTGAGATGTGGTCTCCTCTTGGTGAGGGTAAGGGTGAGATGAACACAGTAATGGAGGCGGAAAAGCAGAGCCTCATCTACTCGCTGGTGCATAACAGGAAGCGTTAGCTCAGAACGTAAGGGCTAAACATAATATTAACCCTTTCCTTGATGTGTACACTCACACATTAACTCTTTCCTGTCACAAAAAGAAAAAATAAAAATAAATCAACCATTTCCGAGTAAAGTTTTGCACAACACTGTAACTGATCTCTGATCACCTCATACACACACACACACACACATATATATATATTACACACACACATTCAGCTGATAAAGGAAAGCTAACTTAAGTTCCCTCTGTGACATCACTGAGTCGCACATGACCCTTCCCAGGATACACTGGGCCACACAAAGCACTTTACTGAGGACCGGTTTAAACCAGTAAGAGAGAGAGAGAGAGAGAGAGAGAGAGAGAGAGAGAGAGAGAGTGTGTGTGTGTGTGTGTGTGTGTGTGTGTGTGTGTGTGTGTGTGCGCGCACATGAACGCGTGTGTGTGCGCGTACATGCACGTATGAGAGAGTGAGGCAGATTTTAACCCTTCATGAGCAATAGCAAGCAACCACATAACACAGACAAAGACAGTCTCTCACACACACACACACACACACACACACACACACACACACACACACACACACACACTCTACAAATGAAAGGTTACACCCCAAAGAGACGCCACATGGCATTCCAAAACACAAGTCCTCCAAAGGAACGAGGGCTGGAGGTGGTAGAGGGGGAGTGAGGAAGAGTTGAAGAAGACTGTTACTCTTAGCTCAGCCCCAATCAGGCTGTGTATTATTTAAGATGCTGTTATGACCAAGACTATTCTTTTCTTCAGCCCAAAAGTACCGCTATCTGCTAACGAGCAGAAACGCAGCTCTCTTTCTGATTCATTGATCAAATTAAAGAAAAGGCAATTAAACACATTGTCTATCCTTGATTGCAATTTTTTTGCTACGGAAAGAACGCAACCGAATTCCAGAAACGAAAATGAAACCGTTTCGATTTTGTGCAAACGTCACCACAAAACCGTAAAACGTCTCTCCGATCAGCAAATACCAGGCCCCGGGTTCCACCTCAAGTGCCTTACAATAGACGTGTTGTTTCTTCTGATCTGCTTATATAGCGTGTAGCTTAGGTCAGTGCTCTCGAGTCCCAGAGGACGTGTCCGTTCTGTGTGTACAGACTTTGCCGGGGGGGAATCGTTTCGACACGCCCATTAATTCTGAAGTGTTGAGGGACAGCTGACCCGTTCAGCACCTTATTTTGGGCTGCCAATGCTCATAGTGATTTTGAATACTAAGATCGCAAAGCAGATATGCAAATGAGCAAACCACAAGTTCTTTTTTTTGTGTGACTTTAGAGTTTCCGGTTTCACTGCAGCACAGGTAGGCCGAAAGAAAAGCTTAAAGAAATTAGTCAAATTTATGTGGGCCGGCGTTCAACAAGAAGTCGTTGGTTTGCCAGTTTGTTCTGTTGCACATCGTCAGAAAATCAAGCTGCGTTTTTGCAATTTTTGGTCATAGTATATATACCAATGGGATGCTGTATAATTTACAGCATCCTTAGTAACTGCCTGATCAGTATTTCAGTAGATTCAAATAAGGCTACCAGATTTGGTTTTATAGAAACAGAACCAACCAAACTGGGCCTGGAGTGATGCAGCTGAGGTTAAGGAACTGCCTGGGTCAGACCTTATACAGTGCTATTTCCACTTCTGCTTTTGTTTTGCTTAGGGGCATAATGGTAAGTTTGACATTTGTTTCACGAAAAAACGTCTGGTTTAGGCCACTCGGATCTTATACGGATATCTGGTGCACCGAACAGATAGGGGAGAAAGGAGGGGGCACTGTGTTACAACTCTACCATGCTAATCTTATAGGGTCATATTGTTGCTTGCATTTCGACAGACGTACACACAAGCAAATGAATTCCGTTTTTAGCACTTTGCATACTGACGTGCGAGTTCTGTGCCGAAATTTGGCTTCTTATTTCGAATGGGCATTGAGTCATTCAGCCATCAAAACAACATATAGGCCTTTATAACATACCATTAGGCTTGGGATTGTCATAGACACCTAAATGTAAAAGATTTTAGTATTTAGGCCCAGCAAGTTTCAGATATGCTCATTTCCATATTGAAGACGCTCCACACATATGACTTGGATGTCAAAGCTTTCTGGTTTAGCATCTGGATAACAGGGTTTCAAATCAACCGGACTTTGATCTGGAAATCTTGTTATAAATGGACCAAAGGTGCTGGGATAAAAGCGCGAAAGATGCGAACGACGTTACCAACATCGTTTTCACTTTCGGACACGACAAATTGGACTACAGCGAGAAGAACAGCAGCACACGACTTGCCCTTTCTCCGCAGGCTACTGTTCCTTCACAGAACTCGCCTCGGCATTCCTTACTGGGGACGAAGAAATGGTAAACAAATGAGTCATCATCCCGCACAAAGCTATAACAGACAGCTGAAGCGATCGGGCTGTTCTCAGATCGGACTGTAGAGGTCGAGGGCAGCAGTAGAACAATCGGGTTTGGTTTAGATCGGCTGAACTCGACCCAGCAGTTACAGATGGCTGTGTGAAGGAGCCAAAAGTGCAGAGTCAGACGGCGGACCGTGGAACGAGTCCACATGTTGCAGTGAACGTGTTGAGTGTCAGTTACAGTGGGTAAAATGGCAGCGACGGCTCAGGTTTCACGTCGCCCTGGGGCAGCATACGTATATGTGGCTTCTCAACAAGGCACATCCTTCCATACACATGCAAAAGAATAGAAAAGACCAGTTGAAAGAAAAAAAAAAAAAGGATCCAAACCATAAAGATCAATTTAAGTGCAACCTGCCAATCATCTCATTGCAAAACTAATTTTTAATATTTGTCAAATTTTATATTTAAATTCTTTAAAAAGAAAATCACGTACAAAAAAAGGATATGAAAGACAATGCCCATTGTCTTAGACCACAATCCTCTAAAATACAAAACAGCCAATGAGAGTAATGAGCGGTCGCCATGATTTCAACACGGAACTACGTTCTCTGCTCAACATCTTCTCCACCGTGATGACATGCACGAACACATTTTGAATATACGGTGCTGTAAACCATTCATGATCACTAGCAGATCCAAACTAATTGCTTTGGCAATAGGAACCCAAACGTAACCCTGGTGATGAGGAAACGCTGACTAAATAAATAAATAAATAAATAAATAAATAA
This sequence comes from Silurus meridionalis, assembly GCF_014805685.1. Taxonomy (NCBI): domain Eukaryota; kingdom Metazoa; phylum Chordata; class Actinopteri; order Siluriformes; family Siluridae; genus Silurus; species Silurus meridionalis. The sequence continues at coordinate 4,027,583 of NC_060903.1, forward strand.
ATACGTAAGCAAATCCATAAAAAGCAAGTCAAATTTATCCCAAATCATCTTGTACAGACCCTAAAACACATTTTTATTCAAAGCAGTGATGCCCTCTGGTGCTAACTGCTAGTCTGCTACTGAACAGGAGCTTGAGCTGCTGTAATGTTGATTCATTCAGGAACATGCGCTCGTGAACTGGTGCTCGTACATGCACCCGCTGCCACGTTTTAAACTTTATACAGTACGATAATGATAATTGCTCTGTTTCTCTAAAACTGTAATTTGATCCTTATTAACAAATTAAGACTCCTGGGTAGGCTAGGCCATGTCTCAACTTAGAGATGTGTTCAGATCACCCATTCTTAACTCTAGAATATTTCATCGTAAGTCGGAGACCACCTGCAGTTTCTAAGGCTCGAAAATAAAGAAACACTTCTATGTTCTGAGCGAAATGCGTGTATTTTCTCTAGAGCACATTAAAATCAAGGTGAATAACGTGTGTCTGTTTGCATAAATGAATTTCAATTAGATTCCCCATTGAGCAGTACAATGGGTCTATAAAACGAACTGTTCCGAAAGGCTATTGACAAAGAGTCAGCATATTCCCTCAATTCTGTATTCCCTTTAATAAAAAATAAACTCTGGGGTTAAAACAACTTTTGTGAGAACCGGAAAAAAGCGTCTATCAAAACAAAAGTAACCTCCAATAAGGTTGAAAACCAATGAATAAGTCTTTAGACCGGTCCTAGAACAATGAACAAGTTTCTTCCTAATCATTTTCCTTTATTCATGTTTTATTGACGGTTCTGATGATGTATCCTGTCTAACATGTCACTCCAAAATCTCCCATAAACATTCATCAGGACTGAGTGCGAAAAACGGACGATATGATCTACATCATTCCCTTTGAGCTCTGCTGCACAGTGACTAAAGGCTTGGCCATGCTGTAAGAAAACACAACCACCGCAACAGCAAGAAGGATAAAGAGGATCAGTCCAAGGACTGCACTATTCATTGGCAGTAATTTTCCTGTCTGAGAGGACCAACATTGGCAAAAGATTACGACAGAATTATTACGCAAAAACAAGACGTGCGTAAATTATTAGCGCTAACATGTAACATGAAAAATAAAAACTTGCATTTTAGATTCTTGGTGACGGTTTGAACGCTACGATTTCTCACTACGTAATTCTTCTACCTGCCAAATTATATAAATATATACGGGTCGTCCCTGAGTTACAATAGAGACTCATTACAATGACACCATCGCAACTTGAAAATATCAAAACATGGCCCAGCCTACCCAGGGGCCTTAATGAATGATGACCAGGATGGGGCAGTATACTGCAATCGGTTCATAATTGAATAAATTACAGGATAAAATTTAGCAGAAGAAATTCCACTATTGTAATGCATCGACTTTATAGTGCACGAGTACCGGTTCATTAATGGAGGGCGGAGCGTGCTGTGTGCTCCGTTTCATTGTCCGGTGACGCCGATAGAAAAGGAAAGAGACGAGCTAAAAATCGGGCCTTAAAGCAGCAAAAACACAGACAAAAAATACGCACTCTAACACCGAGACACTGAACTCTGTTGACCGCTGGTGCGTGTGAGGCATCTCACAAGGAGGAAGATACGTACATTGTGGTGCAAAAATGTGTAAATTTTTTTACCATTTTTTTTGTAGCGCTATCGTCATTATAAGATCGAAAATCGCAAGTCGAACTTGTGTGCGCACACACACACAATGTGGGTACTTGACTGTAATTATCCATCTGCCAATATTTTATTGAATTTCTATACAACTCCAAGTACATCATAATACATCATTTGACATGAGAAAGCAACAAAAAGTCAGCAAACAATGGAGAAGTAATGCTTATTCCTCACAACATATCTTAAACTTTTTAACTTAAACTACGTATTAAACTACCTCTTTTCACAGACACAGTTTCCGCTTGTGCCAGGTTACAGATTTCTGCACCCTTGCACATACATTTAACTTGACTTACTGGTGTGTCGTTAAATTGGTGACAAACAAGGCTGGAAAAAGTTGCAGAAAATTTCCGCAAACTTTCTATGCGAATTTTTGAAATATTCCAAGGAATTTATGGAAATTAGACATTTTTAGTTTGTTCATAAGATGATGTGCATACAAACTAATACACTTTATTACTAACATTAAAATCTATGTAATATGTATGTCATTTACGTGAATCCTCACCAAGGTTGACATTTATTTGACATCATTTTGCAAACTCAAGAAATGATGCGTGTTCTTGAGGAATGCAATTTCTGCTCTGCACATTGATCAATCACATGCACACAACACACTTACCGAGGCCACACCCCCCTGACATGCAGCGTGCATGTCAGGGGGGTGTGGCCTCGGTAAGTGTGTTGTGTGCATGTGATTGATCAATGTGCAGAGCAGAAATTGTGAAAGTGCATTAAATCTGAATGTTTTAACAAAGATGACCCTAAAGATTATTCACAGTCATTCCCGAATATTTCAGTTAATTTCCATGGAAAGTTTCCAATCTTCAAAATTCCCAAATTGTTGCAACCCTAGTGCCGTGACCGTTTTGATCAGAGCTCTTAAGGTGTGTAGAACAAGGCAAATGACAATCATAGGAGTATTACAAAGTCCTAAATGTGCACCTACTGTGCATTCCCTAGTACAAGCTTTAGCTCTTCAGCTAAGTAAATATGTACAGTAAGTCTGATGGCACGGGTTCAGCTGACCGAGAGCTGGGTGGTCAGGGCTGCTTGTCTGACCGAGCTCCTGTTCTGGTGTTCAGCACGATTCTGGTCCACACACTTCCACTGCCTACCGAATGAGGCTGATTTTTCTTCACACTGATTACGGAGGAGCCGCGGGTCGTTTTTATAACAGCTTGGAGTGAGATAAGGCAGAAGCCTAACTTGTGCGGTCGGATTCAGCAGAATACGGTTACGTCATCAGTACTGCGGAGTGCATAGTTTTCTACCTCAAGCAAACCACATTCCTCTGCGTACCTGATTCAGGTTTAGTAAGTGTGTTAAAACAAACACCTGCTGGACTACAGCGCTCCGGAGCTGCACATGAGCCACGGTGTGCTGTGAAGTTTGTCAGGTTGTGGTTGTTAAAGCTGAATTAGTTATACCATATTTCTCTCAGGTTTTGGACAGAAATCCCAGAAAATGTTTATTTCAATCAAAGGATCTAATTTTGAAACATGCTGGGGTCCTTTATCGAAGAATATAACTTAGAATAATGCTAGTAGAGTAGCATTGTTCTTCTGGGAGAAAAAAAAAGAGCGAGAGAAATCAGCGTTACTGTAACTAGCTAGCTAGCAATGAGGCTTCTTATTTTGAACTAGCCTGATTATAGGTTTTGGTTGTAAGATGTATGGAAAGCCATTTTGGCCAAAATTAGTACTTGATTAAATTTTTTTCTCAAATGCTCGGATTCGACAGCAAAACAACAAATGTAACTACCTGAGCGTTATTAATGTACCACAACACATTCCTTTTGCTGCATGCAAATGACGCATGACAAAATCTCTTCATGGAATAATAATAAAAATTGAACACACACCCCACTTTGGATTTCACATACCGGAAATGTTGCGTTTACTGTTAAACTACACGATGGCTAAATGCTTCGTAACATTGGCCCAAATATCTCACAACCATCTCGCATATTCCTGACAATATTTTGCCTCACAGGCGTATCTCTTTTCTCTCCTTCTCTGGAGCACATGCCCCTGCCAGGCCAGAGAAAGGCTTTTCCACGTCGGTTATTTTTAGCTAGTGATGTAATGACCTCTCCTGCAGGGTTTTAACTTGCAGATGCACACAGACGTGTTTGTGTTGTGGAATTTTATATGGGGAGAGAAAATACATACATACATACATATATAATATACAAACAAAAGTATTGAGACACCTGACCTTTCCAGTCATAGGTGTTTTCTCCACAAAATGTCACCACAAACTTGGAGGCACACAATTGTGCAGGATGTTTCTGGATGCGGGAGCATTACATTTATTTAAACTAGGAGATCCAACCTTGTTCCAGTGTGACAATGTTCCTATGCACAAAGCCAGCTCCGTGAAGATCTCCTGCTATAAAGCTCTATAATCCTACCTACTGAACATCTTTGGAATGAATTATAAAGCGGTTTGTACCTCAGGTTTATTCACCTCACCTACATCAGTACCTGACTTTACTAACACCCTTGTGGCTAAATGAGCACAAATCTCCACACTCTGAAATCTAGTGGAACATCTTCCCAGAAGAATGGAGGTTACATTTTTTACAGAAAAATGGGACTATATGGGGAATGGGATGTTCTAAAAGAAGATCATGGTGCACAAATGTTGGTTTGTAGATACAGGTGCACACAAACAGACACACACCTCTTTTTTTTCCACCACCTAATGGGCATAAACTAATGTTATTTCACTGACTGGACCCCAGAGAAGCACATTATAGCCATGTTTTATTTTCACTATGAAGGTTGTGTGGCTAATAGCAGGCAGGAAAAAAATACTTCCACTCAAAACACAATGGTGAAAAGATTTTTGCGGATGAGACAAGGACACACTGTTGTTGTGGAATTCATGGTATTTGTGAATTTCCCCATGTGCTTGATTCCCTGGGCATTGTGTTCAAGATGAAGGACATTTTTTACCTCTATAATCCTTTGAACCTACTGCGTAGGAACGGAGTTAGAGCAGTATTCAAATCTATTGTACAATATTATGGTAATGATTCTTCTCATCATTGTGACAAATCCAACAACCTTCAAAACCTCACTACATACTAGAAAAGCAATTTCTCTCTCGTCCACTGTATGTCATTAACCACTAATATGCTTTCACCAAACTTCAGTGAAAAATAAACCCAGTAAACACACAAAAGTAAAACAGTGCGGTGTGACCGCGAAACTTAGACAAAACGACTTGTTGACATGTAAATAATGTCAATGTGGCTGTACAGATTAAACTGGAATATCAGACACCTTATGCCTTCACCACTTTTTTTTTCCACACAAAATAAAATAAAAAAAAACCTGACATTATACAAAAGCTGAGCCTTAAGAAAATAAATGTGATTCACAACAGAGGTCAGGAACGACTTTAACTCTTTATACTTTCCACTCCTGGCCAGAAGCAAAAATCTGAGCTCAAGATGCTTTTAAACGATTCAAATCCGAAGGATATGTATACCGAAAAACCCCCGGTGATCATGTAAAAATCCGCCTGGACAGATTCAGCTCCATCTTGAAAACACTTACATTAATCAGGTGTAAAATAATGACATCACAATATGAGCGGTGAAGTGAATAACAATAATAATCTCTTCATCGTGGCACCTGTTAGCGGTGGGATATTATTAGGCAGCATTTTGTCCTCAAAGGTGACGTGTAAGAAGCAGGAAAAATGGGTGAGCATAAGAATTTGAGTGAGGGCCAAGTTGTGATGTCTAGACATCTGGGTCAGAGCATCTCCGAAACTGCAGCTCTTGTAGGGTGTTTCCTGGTCTGCATTGGTCAGTATCTCTTAAAAGTGCTCCAGAGAAGGAACAGTGGTGAACCTTCATGCACCACCAAGGCTGGTCCGCATGGTCCGATCCAACTGACGATGCTGTAAATGCTCAACAGATCAGGACTTTTTTGGCAGCAAAAGGGGGACCAACACAATATTAGGCAGGTGGTCATAAAGTTATGCCTAATCGGTGTATTTCACTGTCCAATCTTGGTTTTTACCAATGAAATCATTGAAAATGACCTGGAAAAAAAACACTTCCCATCCCAAACTAGATTTCGCTGACCTATGGAAATTGTTTTCCTCCGTACACCGATCAGCTTGACTGGCAACCCACCCTCAACACATCATCCAATCAGCTTCTGAGTGTTATTGTTGGGAGACCATGTGCATGATTCCCAACATCGCCACAGGCATCTGTGGAGAGCAAAACAGGCCAAACTCCCTCTGCTGTCAATCACAACTAGCATGTGTATGCAGAAGAGGGTAGATAGCAGTTTTGTGTTCCTTGATCCTGCAATGCAGCATGAGCAGCAGTTCTGAAGGTCACTCCCAGCTGAGTTCATATTAGTCTCAAATCCCCATTCAATAGCTGTTATATGACCGAGGAAAACTGGCTGGTCTGAGAAAATTGGATGGTGTCCAACTTGAGGAGACAAATGGAACAACGGTGAGCTACAGCTAATGCGATTTTTTTTAAAAAGAGATGATGATCAGAAAAAAAACGATGATCAGTGCCTGGACTCGACAGTCTACGATCTTGAACTGATTTCCTGCAAGTACACGCAAAGGCTTTACCTCTGATACCAAGAAAAAAAACCCTGTGATTAAACCTGAAACACAAACACCTACAGAGTGTGCGCTTTCAGGCCTTTGCTTTGTGCCAAAAGTGTTCGCACCCTAGTCATACCAGCATTCTGAACACTTTAGGATTTTTTTAATGAAAATGACACTCACAAGCTTCCAAGGTTTCATCCACATCCACATCAGAAGGAACATGAGGACATGGGGAGATAAGATGGCACTATGCTTGACACAGTTCTGTGATCTGGAGCTGCTTAGCAACACCTAGGCATTGTGACTCCTTAACTATGAACAACACACAGGCCTAACTCCATCACACCCAATTCCCATCAGCTTCTGCCTGAACATTCGCTCAGACACCTGGGAGCTCAGGTGCACCAAAAAAAAGAAAAGAAAAAAAAAGAAAAAAACATTTATAGGATTTTAACCTATGAACTTCCGATCCAGAGTCACCTTAATCACCGAGCTACAACCTTCCCTAAAAGACCTGTAAAGCTGACTGAGGAAGAGTTGCTGAAGATCCATCAAGTAGTTTTTCTAATAAAATGTATTCAAAGAAGATTTTTAATCCAAGAAAGCCTTGGACCAAATGCACCCGAGAGCTAAAGACCAGCATAAACTTCATGCTAGGTTTAGTACATTGATGCACTCAAGCACTTTATCAGAAGTTCTGCGTTACTCAAAAGCATGTCCCTGAGCTCTTTGTTCGCCAGCGAGTCCCTTTTGACAGCGGCTGATGACAACCTGTGAGCATCAAGCGCTTAGACAAAGGAACATCTCAGACTGCCGCTGAGGCTTTTTTTTTTTCTTCTCCTCGGGCACTTTTTTAAAACCTATGAGCTCCTAACAGATGGACCCCCTGTGGTTTACATCTCATCAGAGCAGACATGTGACATAATGGCTTGAAAAAAGAAGCACAACTACATTATAGCGTTGCTCAGGTAGACACAGGAATGTGCAATGTCCTGTAAGTTATTACCTTAATAGCTTATAAAACGTCTCTGACTAGATGTCAGTCAAAATTATACAGCCCACACGTTTTCCGCCTCTAAAGCCCACCAACGAAACAAACCGAACATCATCTTATTGACCTCACGGTACTTTAGGATGTAATATAAAGCTCACATTCGACGAGACACCAGACAACACCCCCCATGTGACACCCAGATGGTTCTCCATGCTAAAACGTACAAAAGTTAACGCCCTTTTTGACTGACAGACTGACATCTTTTTGTAAGTTAATTGCAGTGTATAGTGACTCCTGGCCACAAGTGGATTTCTTAAATGTGTATCTAGTGTGTGTCTTTAATTGGAATAGACAGACAGATAGCTTTGGAAAGGAATACAACATTAGTTTTTGCCACCAATACATGGCAACCGAACATTCCCTTCAAAAGGTGGTCCTTGGAAACCGTTCGGTTCGGTTATAGAAAAAAAAAAGAGGACACAGGAAGTTAGTGGGAAATTCTAACGATCTGATCTGCATATTACCAGGCAGCGCAGCAGAGTGTAGCAGAAAAGAAAAGATGAACAATTCAAATCAAGGAGAAAAAGAACAGTGTAACAGTTGACATTAGGTCTTCATCCACTTGCAACAGCCTCTTTCCTTCTTTCTTCCTCAAACGTGATAAAAACTAAAAACAGTGCAGCTCGTCACTACAGAGAAAGTGAAGTGTTTCTGGTGGTGAAAACGACTGAAACTAATCCTATTTGAATCTGAAATGAAGAACGAAAGAAAGAACAAAAGAACGAAAACAATAAGAAAAAAGAAAGAAAGAAAGAAAGAAAGAAAGAAAGAAAGAAAGAGAGAAAGAAAGAAAGAAAGAGAGAAGGAAAGAAAGAAAGAAAAAAGAAAGAAAGAAAGAAAAGAAAGAAAGAAAGAAAGAAAGAAAGAAAGAAAGAAAACAATAAGAAAGAAAGAAAAAAGAAAGAAAGAAAGAAAGAAAGAAAGAAAAAAAAAGAAAGAAAGAAAACAATAAGAAAGAAAGAAAGAAGAAAGAAAGAAAGAAAGAAAGAAAGAAAGAAAGAAAGAAAGAAAGAAAGAAAACAATAAGAAAGAAAGAAAGAAAGAAAGAAAGAAAGAAAGAAAGAAAGAAAGAAAGAAAGAAAGAAAGAAAAGAAAGAAAACAATAAGAAAAAAGAAATAAATAAAAAGAAGAAAACAATAAAAAAGAAAGAAAGAAAGAAAACAATAAGAAAGAAAGAAAAGAAAGAAAGAAAGAAAGAAAGAAAGAAAGAAAGAAGAAAACAATAAGAAAAAAGAAAGAAAGCAAGCAAGAAAGAAAACAATTAGAAAGAAAGAAAACAAGAAAGAAGAAAACAAGAAAAAAGAAAGAAAAAGAAAGAAAGAATAGAATAGAATAAGAAAACAGAAAGAAAGAAAGAAAGAAAGAAAGAAAGAAAGAAAGAAAGAAAGAAAGAAAGAAAGAAAGAAAGAAAGAAAAGAAAGAAAGAAAAGAAAGAAAGAAAGAAAGAAAGAAAGAAAGAAAGAAAGAAAGAAAGAAAGAAAGAAAACAAGAAAGAAAGAAAGAAAACAAGAAAGAAAGAAAGAATAGAATAGAATAAGAGAACAGAATAAGGAAGAAAATGTTGGGAGAAACACAAGGAAGGAAGTACGAATGGTAATAAACCCCCGCGCGTGCGCGTACGTGTACACACACACACACACACACACACACACCACGCCGTGTCGACGTATCAGCGCGCGATCCAATCTGCACGTGTGGCTTTAAGAGGATGAGGAAGGATGAGGAGGAAAAGGAGGAAGAGGAGGAAGAGTACAGCCAGGGGACTTTTATTGTGATAAGAGAAGAGAAGAAAAAAAACCTGGCGGTCTGGTCGAGTTTAAGTGCCACGAATAAAAACCCTGAGACACCAAACATCAACCCTCAAATCTCTCAGGTCAACATTTAACTAAACAATTCAACACAAAGTGTTTCCTTTCAAAAGTAACACCCCCCCACACACACACACACACACACACACACACACACACCGGCAGAAAGCAGACCGGATGACGGAAATGTTGCAGAGAAACAGGAGCAGTTCGGGAGAATGAACGTGTTTATACTGAGTATTACTTCTGATCAGATCATGTGCTGAACTTTGTGTATCAATTACACGCTTTTACTGTTCCATGGGGCAGAAACACTGAATATAAACAATTAACTTCAATTAATAACTTCTCCACAATATACAAAAACTTTTATTATTATTATTATTATTATTATTATTATTATTATTATTATTATAAGACCAGGAGGCAGCAGTTCTCGGCATCACGTCTTAAAGCCAATCAAAGCGCTGAACCGTTCCCAGTGTTCACCTACCTCGCGTTCCGGGGAGAGAGTGGGGGGGCAGAAAGGGGCAGAGGAGGGCAACAGCGCACAATTTAAACTTTCAGCCCCCGAGCGAGTACAAAATCCTCCATTTCCAGGGTAACCCCGTCCTCCAGGGAGCCACCAGGGAGCCACCAGGGCGCCCAGGCAGGGAATCACCGAGTCCCGAGGGGGAACCAGACCCCGAACGGGTGATCAACAACAACAACAACAACCAAAAACTCGGACAGATGAAGCTAGTGGTTGACGCGGCGCTTCATCAAGATTACGAAAGAAAAAAAAGAAAGAAAACCCGAAAGACCCCCGGAGAGCCGGCGGGCAGAAACTTCAGGAGGAGATCGTGATGGAAGGGGTTAGAAGTGTTTGGGGTGCCGGGTGAAGCCTCCTGGAGCGCGGCACGGAAATGAAAGTGTATCGGCTACTTTGTAACGGCGTCGCGTTGTTGGAGGAGGAGGAAGAGGAGGTGGAGGAGGTGGAGGAGAGAAAGATGAGCTTTCGATAAGACCGAATAAAACGGATTCTCCCGAATACACCCCCCCCTCTCTCTCTCTCCCTCCTCTCACCCTCCCTCCTACCACCATCACCCCCCCCCCTTGCTCTCTTCTTCTTCTACCCCCTTCCTCCTCCTCCTCCTCCTCCTCAAAAACTTCACACACCGCTCTTTTCTCTCACTTACCGGCTCCCAGAGGCGCTTCTCCGTCTATCCGCTCTCCTCCTTTCGCCTTTTTTGAGTCACAAATAAATAAAACTCAGCGTCAAAAACAAGAGTCGCGGGGATACCAGACCTGAGATCAGCCTTTTCCTCCTCACCTCTTCTGCTCCCCGCTCCGCCGCCTGGGCTGCCAAATAATGCGCCTTATACACACACACACATACACACACACTCCTCTCTCTCTTTCTCTCACTCACTCACTCTCACACACACACACACGCACGAACCGCGGCGTGACCGCAGTGCGCATGCGCGCTTGTGCACGCCAGGAGCGACCAAGTACATTACACACAGGACCATTATTCCTGACCATGACCAATAACAAGGAGGGCAAAAGATCCGGACCCCAACACACACACACACACACTTCTTTCCCAATACACCCCACCACCACCACTGCCCACTCTACCCAACTCTAACCTACACCGATCAGGTATTATAACATTATGATCATTTAAGTGAATAACACTTATCTCTTCATCATGGCACCTGTTAGGAAAAATGGGCGAGCATAAGGATTTGAGTGAGGGCCAAATTGTGACGGCTAGACGCCTGCGTCAGAGCATCTCCAAAACTACAGCTTGTGGGATGTTCCTGGTCTGCAGTGGTCAGTATCTATCAAAAGGGGTCCAAGGAAGGAACAGTGGTGAACCGGCGACAGGGTCGTGGGCGGCCAAGGCTCGTTGGCGCATGTGAGGAGCGAAGGCTGGTCCGTGTGGTCCGATCCAACAGGCGAGCTCCTGTAGCTCAAACTGCTGAAAAAGTTTGTGCTGTTAATAGTCGATGGGGAAGGACTGTTTTAGCAGCAAAAGGGAACAAACACAATATTAGGCAAGTTGTCAAAGTTATGCCTGATCAGTGATTATATATGATATATAGTGTATATATAGGATAGAGATCCCCAGTACACTATAGTTACAGTGAGGGATACATGCACTCACTCATCAGTTTATCTTCATCTTGGTAGGGATGGCAGTGGCGCCGATTACTGGGTATTGCATGAGGCCCTGTTTTGGGACCTGTGTGTTTCAGGAGACCTCAGACACTCATTCAGAACTATCGTGGGCAATCCACATTGACAAAACCACCCCAGGTGTTCCTTGGCGGTAGGAGGAAACCAGGAAAGTAGAGGAAAGCGACATGGACACATCCAACCAGACAGGATCCTGGAGCTCTGCCAGATGTGTCTGTATTTTATGTTTACATTACGATGTATAAATACAGCGATGACACTTAAACCTAAAGCCGCTCAGAGGTGAAGGTAATAAAATCGATTCTCCTAGTTGAAATCAATTTATAGCATTTTGGTGTTTATCCTGAGCGACCTACATTTATCTCATTAATTCAACTGAGCATTTATGGGGTTAAGGGCCTTGCTCAGGGGCCCAGGAGTGGCAGATTGATGTAGTTGGCATTTGAACTCATGACCTTCTGCTTAAAAGATCAAATGCTTTAAACAAACTCTGAAGACATCTGGGTAAGGGTGTCCCCCAAACAGCAGGTCTTGCAGGGTGTTTCGGTATTCAGTGGTACACACCTACCACAAGTGGTCCAGGGAATGACCACCAGCCTCACTGGAGTGTGTGGGGAGTGAAGGCTAGCTGGTCGCTTCCGGTTCTACAGAAGAGATACTCTATTGGTTATGCTCTACAAACCATTTCTATCTGTCGAGGCAATGATCTTCTCCTTCTGTCCAGGAGACAAATACCACATTTGCTCTTCCTGTCACTCTTCTGGGAAGATGTTCCACTAGATTTTGGAGCAGCTTGTGGACATTTGTGTTCATCAGCCACAAGGGTGTTGGCCTGGGGTGAAGTCAGCATGCCAGTTCTTCCCAAAGGTGTTCAGCAGGGATGAGATCAGAGCTCTACAGCAGGCCACTCAAAATCTTCCTCTCTAAACCATGTAAAGCACATCTTCGAGGAGCTCACTTTGTGCACAGGGGGATTGTGTTCCTCTGGCTTTGTGCTAACAGTTTGGAGAAGAACCACATATGGCTGGAAAAGTCCGGTTTCTGAATATACACACATGCAAAGATATGCACAAATAAACATTTATTTATTTATGGTAATTTATGCGTATGCATGAACCTGTATATACGTGTGCACTATTTAAGTCATTATAACGTTATACATTCAAATAAAGTGTTGTTATTTTACAATCAGCGCTACAGATGTTGTGCCAGTGAGAAGAATAATAAGTGCTATGTCTGTGATCTGACAGTGCCAGAGAAGATCTGGTGTGTGAGAGTGTGATACATGGAAGGATAGGTGGGGGGGTGGGTGGATTGGTGTGGATACTGTAATCCCCAGTGAATTAGACCTGATAAACACAAATACACCCACACAGACGTGCGCAAATATATACGGGGTTGATTTCATCATTTTATTTTTTTTTGCAATCATTTCCTCAGGGGTGTGTTTCATCTGATGTCGATTTCAAAGCCACCAGATTTAAACCGCCGATTGTCAGATTAAAGATTTAACAAATAAACCTTAGATTTTTTTCCCCCTCGAATAAATACGGCTAATATCTTTTTTTTAAATTACAGGATGCACAATACATGTCAAAGAACACAAATCAGCTATCCTCATATACGGGAAGGAAAAGAAACGACCACAAAATCACGTTCAGCGCAATAGATTTATTGATTAACTAAGACAAAGTGGCACCCTCCTGTCCCTTGGTATAGCACATACCGGCCTATTAAGGTTATATAAGATGCGCTTAGTGCAGCAATACTTGATTTAATTAGATTAAATAAAAGCCACAGGGTGCATTTTGGGTCATTATGGTTCAAATGTTGCTAAAGAACCATTATCTTTAAACACGAATCGAAGGGAGTGTCATAGAAAAGCGCTCGGATCTCATCATACTTAATTGGATGTACAGAATTTGAGGCTTTTCTAGAAGTGATTCAATTCCAGAAAATATCATCTAGCACTCCGAAGATTCTGGTTCGAAAAGAAAGACATATTTGGCATTTTCTCTTGTTATTTGATAGAAGAAATCGTACAACTTTATGTTTTTCTGTACGCACAAAGTTTAGGCTATTTTTAAATGAATAAAAATAATCATGAAAACAGAAACCAAAAGACAACATGGTGCACTCAAAGGTCACGACACAGCACCACGTTCGGTTTGTCTTTCAGCTCAGCAGGAAACAGTAATGGCTGCCCTGAACAACATGACAGTCTTGACTTTAATCCCCATTTAAGTACAGTAACAATGCAGGAAGTGGCCCTCCCAGTCCCCATCAGCCCGGCTCACTATTTGGCAGGAAGTCTCGACTCTCGGCTCTGCTCTGACACCTACTACCTAATAAGCATCACTTAGTTAGCGTCAGGTTTCCTCCCCCACCAAGTTACGACTCTGTAGAGCACGAGATCGTATTTCAACTGAACCATGTCGTGTTTTTTTTTTTTTAAGGCCCAGGATGTGTTTCTCTGGACTTCATGTCTTATCACAGGAATGTCAAAGGCACTGCTGGGCAGATTAGAAAAATAAAGACAGTCATGTGACCAGGCCTGCAAGCTGACCTCAGAGTTGGCATGGTTCCCTGCAGAAACACATGCGCACGCACACACACACGCACACTCACACACACACACACACACAGAGACAGAGACAGCTCCACCATTACTGGAGATCAGGACTTTTATGCATTCCTCAAGGGCAAGGCACAGAAGCACACACAAATATGCAGTCACACCCTCATGTTTGTATACACGTGACCTCAGCATATCGATTTGTACACACGGTTAACTGAAAATGCAGGTTAATGTTATCAATAATACATATATATAAATATATATATACACACACATACACAATATATTACCAAAAGTATTAGGACACCTGACCTTTCCTGCTATATGTGGTTCATTTCCAAATTGTTACCACAAAACTGAAGGCACTCAATTGTAGAGGACGTCTTTAGATGCAGTATAATACAATTTTGAAAACCCAAACCTGTTCCAGCATGGCGATGCCCCTGTGCACAAAGAGAGCTCCTTGAAGATCTGGTTTACATGGTTTGGAGAGGAAGATCTTATCTTAGAGCTCTGATCTCATCCCTACTGAACACCTTTGGGATGAATGTAAACGCTGACTGCACCCCATGTCTCTTCACCTACATCAGTACCTGCCTTTCATAATACCCTTGTGGCTGACGAACACAAATATCCATAAGCACCCTCCAAAATCTAGTGGAACATCTTTCCAGAAGAGTGCCAGGAAGAACAAATTGGGACTAAATGTGGAATGCGATGCTCAAAAATCACAAACTGTCCTATTAATACACAATGTGCACTTTATTAGAAAAAGTACCCGTCTTTTCAATCAATCAATCAATCAATCAATCAATCAATCAGCCAATCATGAGGTGTAATGTAATATGCATATTCATATTAAACATTAAAATGAGGATTTGATTGACTCAATGATCTGCTGATCTGGAATTTTATGAAATCTTTTATGTAATTATTAGTAAATGTGTTACACTTTTATTACTTAGAAAAGAATAAATTGATTAATATTTAAGATTGATTTCTTCTCACTAAACAGTTTCCCAGGCGTGTTCTCTCAGCACCGCTGCTGCTACGTAAATATGACGTATCACAACACTATGGAGACCGAGGCGTGTCCTGAGTCACACAGAATACAGATTAACATGGCAGAGGTAGAGCTGCATTTACCTGGATTGATTTCATTTTGTCCTTTTTTATTCTTCGAACTACAAAGACGTGTTTGTGAAATGGCCACGAGTAAGAAGTCAGAAGGCACTAAAGTAAATTATTAATTTGCTGCCTGTCTGAACTAAAGAAATTAAAGTGAACTATCTGTGTTATATTGAATTGGAGAACATACATTTTTTCCATTGGATAGAATCGAAATCGTATCGTATCAAAGGCTATCTTGCATCAGACTCAGTTATGAAGATGAACATCCCTGATATGTATCAATATATGTTTAATTAATGGCACAGTTGAGGGTGAGTATATGCAAATCCAAAGACAGTAGAAATGTAATGAATCGTTTTAAGATTTCTTATTTTTATAGTTATAAAAAGGTACAAATATTGTAGCAGAATTAACC
The DNA here is from genome assembly GCF_014805685.1 of Silurus meridionalis. Classification (NCBI taxonomy): domain Eukaryota; kingdom Metazoa; phylum Chordata; class Actinopteri; order Siluriformes; family Siluridae; genus Silurus; species Silurus meridionalis. The sequence goes on from NC_060903.1 coordinate 4,043,051, forward strand.
TTTAAAGAACCTTGAAAATCGTCGTGTTCAACGTGAGATTGTTTTGCCTACTTCAAGTCAAATGTTGTTCTTCATAAAGCAGCACAGAGGTGCAAAAGTCCAGAGTCCACAGTTCGATCCTGATCCTGCGACTGTTTCTTCATGACCTTCCAAAAATCATAGCAGACAGCGGTTCGGATACGTCTTACTTCTAGAACGTGTGCATGGTATACTGATGGACTTACACCGCATCCATTACATTTCAGGTGCCCTTGATTTATTATTTCATTCCATCCAATCGAGCAGTTAATGTTCAAGAGCCTTCCTCAAGGGCACCAAGGGTGGGCCTTTCAGAAGTTCAACAGCTTGACCACTGAACAAGAACTTGCATGTATTCCTGGGACAGGCTCCAAATTCACTGTGATAAGATGCGTTCCTGAAGATGAAAGAAGAAACCTTATGGTATATTTCAAATCAGATTGTTATGTCACTTACATTTTCCAGAGGGTCCTTGAATAGATAATCACAAAGAGAGTCGGGTTTCTCTCAGGGTATCTGCCTCATGCATTATATCGACAAAAGTATTGAGACACCTGATCTTTCCTGCCATATGTGGTTCTTTTCCAAACTGGTACCACAAAGCTGGAGGCACACAATTGCTTTGGATGCGCTATAATAAAATTGTGTATTCAATTAAAACTTGGAAACCCAAACCATTCCAGCATGGCAATGCCCCATGCACAAATCAAGCTGCATTAAGATTTACATGGTTTGAAGAGGAAGATCTCGAGTAGCCTGCTATAGAGCGCTGATCTCATCCCTACTGAACACGTTTGGGATGAATTGGAATGCTGACTGCACCCCTTTATGAACACCCTTGTGGCTGATGAACACAAATGTCCTCACTCTAAAATCAAGTGGAACATCTGAGAAGAGTGGGGGGAATTAGAAAACTGGGAGCACACTGCATACAGACCAGGTGGTTTCGCAAACTTTTGGCGATATAGTGCATCATCTCAGGGAGTTTTTTCCCTCCCCTCCCCTGCCGCCAGCTGCCCAATAGGGATAAACATACTAGGGGTTAATTTACGAAACTAAAATTAATTTGCAATCTAATCAATTCTGTGAAGCTACTTTGGGACAATGTCCATAGTTAAAAGTGTTATAGAAAAAAAATTGAATAGAACTGAATTTTTCTTCCTGCCAACCAGAAGCAGTTTGGGTTACAGACATTTTCACTTGACTGTACATCATTAAAATTAGAAGCACTCGTGATCCGACTGTGATCGCATTACTTAGGAGGGGGGAAAAAACAACAACCCAAAACATTGTGCAGCACGTCATCGCTGTCCATTACAGTCACGTAACAGTTAACGTAAGATAATATAATAACGTTTATACTGCATTATAGTGAAACCTGGCACCAAGATGAGTTTTTCAGCTTTTAAATCTTATAGATGAATTTAAGCTCACAAGTTAAGGTCCCTCGATAGTGGGATCGTGTGTGTAAGAATTGAGTCCTAAGTCCAAAAGGTGTAAATGATAATGGAGTAAAATTCATGAGGTCAGCAGCATTAAAGCTATTTTTAGTATTTCACCATCCCAAATGTGGATCATTGAAACAACAACCATGACACACATTTTCAAGTTCAGATCTTCAGAGCGTTCAACAGAACCCTGATTTGTTCTCGAGTCGATAAGTATATGACAATTTAGAGTAGTTCAAAATAAATTCGAGTGCATCATCGGATTTATTTAAATGACGTCCTATTTTTAACCCGTTCAAGTAAGCAGTTAAGATGAGTTTTTAATATTAATAAATACACTTAAACAGCTAAATGCATTTGTCACTTCCCCCTAAAACAGTATCGTACATTAACGTGAGATTTAAACATTTACTACATCGGTCAGTGGGAAACAAATTAAGTTTTCGTTCAAAGAGACAAAAAGACACGACTGCTTTTTGTAACATTTATGCAAAGGTTGTTTTTTTTTCTTTTCTTGTTTGTTTTTTTTTAAATCTGATGAAAATAATAACAAGGGTAATAATATGGATAAATGCGGCATATAAATATTCAAACTTTACAAAATTTAATAAATGGATTTATTTGTTAAAACTACAGAAAAGGGGGGTAAATACCTTTAAAAAAAAAAAAAAAAAAAAAAAAAGCTGACTCAGCAGGGTTTGTACAGTGGATAAGAGAAAAGGGAAAGGGGGAATAAAAGAAAAAAAAAAAGAAAAAAAGATGAGCACTGTGACATGTCAGTACAAAACACGTCTCGCTAAAGGAAACTCTTGGGTCTGGTTTAAGAAATATTTACTAGAATATTACAAAAAAGGGTCTTCAGTTTCACCAGCCTGGAGTTGAGAAAGGAATGCTGATCTGGGATCAGAATGCTACAGGAGATGGATCCGTCTTCAGCATGGGAAGAGTTCATTTATGACTACAGACCTGGGAGAATGTGAAAGGAGAACAGGCTGTGACACCTCTAGCGCCCTCTCTTGGTTATACTTTTATATGCACATCTCGAATGAAACCCAATATTGATGGAGATGCACGGAAAAAGTGTTTAACAATAAATATCAGTGAAACGTAAAATCAAACTTAAAGATAGACGCTGTATGCTGGTGGCTTGTTTTTTTGTTGTTTTGTTGTTTTTTTAAAAGATCAATTCTTCGCAATACTTCGCAAACAAAACATGTAAGCCTTTGTTGCTGAACCAAGCACAGTATTTCCCTAAACTGCATCGACAAAATGCTCTTAACTACCCAACTGCCACTGGTAATAAAAAATTTGATACTGCTAAAAAAATATCTGCAGTGCTCAAAATAGAGAAAAATCTATACATATGTTGTTTTTTCCTGAAATAACCCCACACTAGACATAAATTGCAAAAAGAAAAGATTACTATGCATTTAGTTACAAATTTTAGATGTAGTTAAAAAAATAAACAATGAAATAGGACCAAAAAAAAAAAAATCTCTCGATGATGCTGAAACGATACTTTGAGATGTGGCTTATCGTTAGACACTGTGCGACGGAGTTGTTTTACCGATTATTCTTCACGTCACACCCTTCAAACTCTTAGCTGCCTGTACGAGCTCGGGTTTGATATTAAACATATCCCTTCTGTTCGGACAACCCGCACGTCTTTCTTAAGCTCTACTCTCATGCCAAAACCTGAAGAAAAAAAGGTGGAGCGTCAACCTCAAAGTTCAGATGTGCACCAGTAGCATTTGATATTTTGCAAAGGTTCATCGTGGCTGCAGGTTTCCTTTTTTCGAACAAATCAGCAGCCACAAATAAGAGTCTTTTAAAGTCTGGTGTGATCGGATGCGACTCTTGATTGTTTGAATGAAAACGATTGCATTCATACCGAGTCTTTATGCACCCAATTGTAATCAAAAACTTAGCAATCTAGGTAGCGCGCAACACACCAGTGTTTTTTCTTCCCTGGTTGGATGATGCATTGGGAGTTAATTTGGTTACAAAGTCCGTGCACGGAGCATACGCGCCGAGGAACTCGACTGAAGTTGACAAAAACAAAAAAGGCTCCATTGGTGCCTTCCTTTTCCTGTTTTTTGACGGTCAAGCGACCGAATATATTTTCTAAATGTACAACGCAGATGCATGCCTCAGATTTATTTCCCAGTAGAGCCTTTCTCTGTGTGGATGTTTACGCGGACTGAAGTCATTATCGCGCCCATTGTGACTCGCATCCCGTTGGTCTCAGTGACATCTCATTGCCCCAACATCATAAGTTTAATAAGAATAAGTTAAAATCTGAAGAATACAAGATAAAATCTGCAGGACAAAAGGCAGTGGAGTCCTGTCTCCTTTAGTTTCAATGTGTGTGTGTATGTGTGCGCGTGTGTGAGGGCTCAGAGGCTGACCTGTATGTACAAGTAGGTGTGCTCACAGTGAGTGAGAGTGTGGGTGTGTGTGTGTTTATCAGTGTGTTGGATATTCAAAGCAGGCTGGCCAGGCTGGTTGTGGGTCCATTCTGAGCTTGGATCTGCACTGGTGGAGGTCCATCTGTCCACTGAAATACATTCGCACAAACACACACACAAAGCGGTAACTTTAAAAGAGGAACCAAGACTACAAAAACAAAACATAAATTATACATTTCTAGTTTTTATAAAAAAAACAGTTTCATTGTATTGTATATTATTTGTATAGCATCATTATATTAAGAATTATCTGCAAAAATAAATAGAAATAATTAATACCTATAGGTAAAAAGTAATACCCAGAGGTTTTTAGCACTAAAATGTGGAAAGAAATCAGGAAGAAAAAAACGTAAGCTGAAAGACACTCCTAAGCAACATCACATCAGATGCTCCCAGTCAGTTTGTATTTAATAGAGGTCGACCGATTAATCGGCACCGATAGTTTGATTGCTGAAACGATCCATACCGATAGTTTTTCCGGCTTCCGGTCCGCTGCGATTACGACAGCGGCCACTAGAGGCGAATCGCCGCGAGACTGCGTGCTGCACAGAGAGTGCTACATTTATAATTTATTAATTATACTATATTATATATATATTATAAGTATATTTTGTCATTATTTCATTTATATATTATTTATAATATAATTATATTTATGTATTTATTTTATTTAGCACATTTTCGTGAATCAGTACTTTTTATTTTTGTCAAAGTTTAGTACTATTTTATTTTTTCTAAATCGGGCAGCGTCACGCTCTCTATAAAGCCAGAAAGTTTTACACACTAAAAAAAAAAAAGGGCTACAATCATTAGAATCGCATGGTATTAAACTAAGTCTCTGAAAACAAAAAGAAAACAGCTAGGCCCGAAGAAAAGATTCAGGCCAAAGAAAACGACAAAGTTTCCAAAGTTTGGGATCATTTCAAACCAAAACAAAGAAAACAGTGCGTACAGTGCGTTTACAATTTTAAAAGTCATTTGAAATCGATTTTTATACTTTAATGTTATTTTTATATTTTTGTATTCGCATTTTGATGTAATATGGCATTTAAATGCATTAAATAGGCTTAGTTTTCGCAGATATTCTTGTAGTCAGTATCAGCAATAAAATGTACATTTTTCAAAAAAGAAACAAATAACGTTCATTTTAAAAGATCCGTCTCATTTTCTCTTTAATATTTAGTATTGCTTAAAATAAAAAAAAGAAAAGAAAAATAACATCCGATTACTCAATTAATTCTATGGAATAATCGGCAGAAATGTTCGATTAATAAAATATCCGATAGCTGCAGTCCTACTCCAGCATCTATTTTTTTTAAACTATTGCTTGATTAATCAATTATCGCCAAGTACGATCCGACCTAGCTATCGCTGAAATCTGCTACTGGGTGACCTCCACTATTAACTATTAAAAAAAGAGAACATATAGATATCTATATCACTATAGTTAGGGATAAAAACATTGTTATAAGGATAAAAACATTGGCAACATATCGGAAGTTCACCTTGAGTGATTATACCTCAGAGACTGATGTGGATGATGCTGTGAGAACCATCATCATTTCCCATTTCCAATTTATGGTTTGGCAGAATTTAGCGATAAGGTATTGATATCAGTATACTCGGTTGCACATGTAGAGGGTGTCTTACAGGCAGAAATGCAATCAAAAAATACATTTCCTGGTCTTTCTTTGTGATTCAGGGCACCAAACATATTAATTGCTAATAATGTATGTGGAAAATAGATAGTCGTAAATTAAACCCCACCCCGTGAACCCGTGTCTGGTGATTGGGCACTTACACTTATGAGGTTGTGTTCAGGCAGGCTGCAAGCAGCTATATGGTCCTGTAGGAGCTGCTGGGAGAAGTTCTGGTGCATTTGTGCTGCCTCGTGCGCGTCTATCGTGTTCCCACAGGCCTTGTTCAGATCTGAGCACAGAGAAACATGGACACATCAGCTGTCTGGTGAATCATAATCAAAACATATGGGAAAGGAATCGTATTCGCGGAATGATTCGTTTCCAGTGAAATCCTTTTTTTCCCCTCTGCTTTCCAATGAGTCACAGGATAACGTGAGAGAATCTTGAGTTCAAATGCCGCTGTCCCCACACACACACACACACACACACACACACACACACACACACACACACACACACACACACACACACACACACACACACACACACACACACACACACACACACACACACACACACACACACACACACACACACACACACACACACACACACGGGCCGGGACTTTTACAGGAAAAAAAATGGATAAAGGGGTAAAACCCAAGCATATCTATGGCCGTACGTCAGTCAGTGACAATCCTAAAGCAGGCTGTCCAAGGATGGTTTAAGCGTACTGACAAATCTTTCTATGCTGCCATTAAGTCAAGTCAAGTCAAGTTTATTTCTATTGCGCTTTTCACAACAGTCTCAAAGCAGCTTTACAGAAATCAACAGTTAAGTTGAATGGTGTGAATTTGTCCCTGATGAGCAGCCGTGGTGACTGTGGCAAGGAAAAACTCCCTTAGATGTTATGAGGAAGAAACCTTGAGAGGAACCAGACTCAAAAGGGGAACTCATCCTCATTTGGGTGACATCAAGATTTTGATCATAAATCTTTCAACAATACAGAACACTGGAGAGTGAGAACTAACATGAGTACTGGAGTATAAGATTATAAGTAAATGTTCTTTTTACAGTCTTTGGTATAAAAGTAGGAGCTACTGAGCTCAACATTTGTGATCATCACAGATCCAGCACCAGCTTCTCCATGACAGAGCCTTTAAACACTTCAGGAGGTCCAATGTCAAAACTCCACACATGTAGTGGGATCCAATTGGCACGTCTCTAGATGGTTCAGGATGTTTGCGAGTTTGGCATCTACTTCTTTAAAGTAATTAGTTAAACACCAGTGTATAAATGTAACAGGGGCATATGTGGGAAAAAATCGTTTCCATCCCTTGAAATTTCATTTATTCTTTAATTTTATAAACTCAAAAGTCCCAGTTTGACTTGAACGCCCCTCATATATACATATACACACATACACATCAAATTGTTGGGGTTTTGTTTTTGTAACAATGTAGTTTATTATTATCCTCATTTGAACAGTTTTAATTTCTAAAACAATTTTAAATAAAATGTCTGCTTGGTAAAAATAATATATAAAACAATATGTTTTTATTATTTATTATAAATAATCTAGAAAAAATGTAAATTAATAAAAAAAAGATTTTTTTATATTGATAAAATTGAGTAATCAATAAAACTGTCAGAAATTAAATTGATAAAATCCAATGAAACAAATGTAAAAATGTAATGAAGTCATTTATGTTGGTTAGACCCCATTTGGGTAATACACGTTTATATAAATGTGTGCGTTTTACGTTTTATATTTGATTTAAACGTTTCTACTTATTTCAGGCTACTTTAACAAATGTTTTCATTCCTTCCATCCTTCATTTATTTACTCCTTCAATATGTGGAATTGTCAGGATTTTTTTAGTTTTGAGAGAAATTCTTGAAGCTGGACATAAAACGCTAAAGAACGCATAGCGCTGATGTTAGCTGCTAACCAGAAAGTGGCTAGCGGCTAACGCCAGTGCTATGCATTCTTGAGCGTTTTTGTGCATGTGCAAAACAAATCTTATTTCCGGTACGGAGAGAGTAGCCACATCGCTAAACAGTTTCTTTCTTTTTTTTTTTTTTTTTTTTATATATATACCCCCTGGCATTGTGTATGTTTTTAAGTTTAATAATAACAAATAAAAATTCGCTTAAAATGCAACCTGGAGACTAAACAAACTGGCGGTCCGCCACTTAATGCGTTCCTGAGGAAACTTCGATTTGAACTATGTTTCGTACCGTATGTAATTATTTCTAAAGCAGACTGGAACTTGGTTAAATTGAAATGGTTCATTGAAAGCTAAATAATGCAATGTGTAGATAAAAAAAAGCCACCACATATCTAAATGTTGCAACCTGGAGCCTTGAAGAACCAAATACAGAGCTTTCACAGCCCCTTATATGTAAAGTAAAGTGTGAATTCTGTACCTTTAAGCAAAGCAGAAGACCACAACTGAACAGACATGTCAGGAATCTTGCTGGCCAACTGCATGGCTGGAACCACCATATTGTTGCTTTCCTGAAGATGATTAACATGGAAAAACTTTTACTTTTCACAGCTCAATGAAAACAGACTACACATATACACTAATTCAGGCTTCTCCAATTGTGATTAAACCGTGTCTAGTCATTTTTACATAATCACTCAAATGGAAAAACCATTATACATGCTCACAGAATGATGGTAAACATGTGAATAATTCATTTCCATGGCTCAGAAGAGAATAAGAGCAGCACGTACCCTGTGGTTTCCCAGAACATAGAATATGTGTCCAAGAAGAACAAGCGAGCATGCGGTCAGTCGATTCAGATCTTCGGCGTTGGACATCTTTAGAGTTTCACGCAGGAAACGCCTGCATATGCACAAATGCACGAATACAACCATGATCAAGTGTACACAAGTCTCGAATTTCTGCTTTGGTAAATCAACAAAACACGGAGTACTGCTTAAACGAAAGACTAAAAACGCAAAATGATTTCATGCAAATAAATGTAAAGCGAGAAGCAGGTCGTATTTAACTCACTTGGCCTCGTTGTAGCGACCTTGGAAGAAGGAGAGAAGTCCACGAATATAAAAAGCTGCAGCTCGTAGACAGTGGGAACTGAAACCAAAAGAAAACAGTTCAGTGTTTGTAGCAAAAATGTAAAAAAAAAACACAAAAAAACCTAAAGTGCACCCCACACATTTCCGCAGCAATTGTAGTGCATCTTCTCAAAGAACAAACTATAGAAATTGTTGAGGAAGGTGCTGCATCCTCTATGGGGAAGGTGAAGAAGCACCATGTGTCTAACATCCAGCAGCTCCGTGATGTCATTATGGAGGAGTGGAAGAGGATCCCAACAACAACCTGTGTAGCTCTGGTGAATTCCATGCTCAGGAGGATTAAGGCAGTGCTGGATAACAATGATGCTCACACAAAATACTGACACTTTGGACACAGTTTTCACATGTTCACTTGGGGTGAACTCACATTTGTTGCCAGTTATTAAGACTATAATGGCTGTATGTTGAGTTGTTTTCAACGGACAGTAAATCTGCACTGCTGCACAAACTGCACCATGATACTCTAAAATATATCCAAGTTTCATTTCTATAGTTATCCTTGAGAAGATTTGCTAAAATTGATGCTGAAAGGGGTGCTGTGTGTAAGATACAGTGTATAATAATAATATTTATATGAAAAAAAGAGGGTGCAACGGTTCAAAATTCACGGTTCGGTAAAATTTTGGTACGTTTCCGGATAAGAAATGCAAAACAAAATTGCTTGTCATTTCATATTAATGCAGTTTATTAATATTAATATTTGTGATAAACATTTAAACAGTTGAAATTTTTTTTATAAATTAATATATACAATTATATTCTACAAAAATTCTAAAAAAAATATATAAATACACTATTATATTGAATCAGATTATATTATTATATAGTAATTAATTAAATTGGCACAAATTGAATAAAACTAAAATAAATATATTACATTAAATTCATATATTAAATTAAGTAGTTTACATTTGTTAGATACAGATGTGAATATAAATGTGTTTTATATTTAAAATTAATTTTTTTAAAGATATGATCTACTTAACTGTTCTATGTATTTCAGCATAATTTAACAAACGCCTTCATTCTTTCCAACCTTCATTCATTTACTCATTTGATATGCGGAATTGTCAGGATTTTCTCCTTTTAAGAGGAATTCTTGAAGCTGTACAAAAAACGCTAAAGCATGCTTAACAAATAAAAAAATCTTTAATCTATAGCGTTAGAATTTAAGATTTTTTTTATTTGTCACAGTTACATGCAGGATACAACTTGCACTAAAAGTTGTATCTATGTTAGTTGCTGCATGTAACGATGTTTGCGCCAAAAATTCTTGAATCTATAGACCTAGCGTTAGCTGCTAACCAGGAAGTGGCTAGTGGCTGATGCTATTGCTATTGATTCTTTAGCCCAGTACCGAAAAATGTTGGTACAAACACGTGTACCGTTACACCCCTAATATATATATATAATTAAATTAGAGCAAGATGTGTAATTTTCCTTTAGCAGCAGATGGTCAGTGCATGCAGGAATCTCTTACCTGACAGGAAAGTTGTGGTCAGGGTTTATCCTCTCTAATAGGCTATAAAGCTGTTCAGAGGAAAAAAAAATACATTGTTATACCACATTAATACACCTGGTAAAAAGAGCAGCACCAATAGACCAGGTGACTCACTTCTTGGTGTCGGTTGCCTTCTCTAATGTAGACACTGGCCAGGTTGGTCACGATGAAAGTCCACAGCTCCTGGTGTGTAGTGAGCTGGAAGATGATCAACAGAAGAAAGAATCAATATATTAGATACATTTCATCACTAAATTTTTATTTCAAACTTGAAAAAATTACAGAAACAGAATTTACCGTAATTTCCGGACTATTAAGCCCAAATATAAGCCGCACCCAGTGATTTTAACAAAGTTTTTTATTTTGAACATAAATAAGCCGCATGTCTACATTGAAACTAATGAACTTTACACAGGCTTTAACGAAAGACAGTGTCTGTTACACGGCTTGTATCTAAACAGTAGCCTACCAAGAAAGTCATTGTTCACTGTCTTCCTCCTTCCTTTTATAACTATTTCTCTCGAGAGTTTTCCTTTTGGCATCGTCGTGCGTTTAAAAATCACCATCGGTGAAGCTTTTCTCCCGATGCCGTGCAGCTCAGAACACAGGTGAAGTGTGTTTTTTCATGCCCGGTTGTTTTCAGCGTGACGAATGATTCGCATTTCTTGTAGACAGTCCGAGTGAGCGGCAGGTCAAACGTCAGAGGAACATCATCCATATTTATGATGTGGTGCGGCCTGATTCAGTGGGAGCGCATCTGATTTAATACAAAGAGTTTGATTGGTTCACCTGAACCCGTTCAGCAATTTCATTGGTCTAATGTTATGGGGTTTTGATTTTTTGGCTTGAAGTTTGTGAAACCAGGAGAAATCTATAAATTAGCCGCTTCATTGTTTAAGCCGCAGGGTTCAAAGCGTAGGAAAAAAAGTAGCGGAAAATATGGTAGATTTAAAAAAAAAAGAAAAGGAAAAAACCTGGAGAGGATTTTATGTAAAAACTTGTACGCAAAATATGTTTTCAGCATTTCAACCCACACCAGAGAACAAAAACATGTAATATGACAATTTCTTTTTCTGAACAAGTACAACACTGATGCTCATCTGCTATATGACTGAATGAAGGAAAAACGGTGCACTCACCCGCAAGGCTGTAGTGAACTGAGCCTCTGCGTTGTCCATGCAGTTCACAGAAATACAGTAGAGCCCCTGATGAGACAAATATTCATTAGATCACACCATTCATGCAAAACATGCAGAACGTTTTGGCACCGAACATTTCAACATCAGTGTGTGTGCAGTTTTGACTCACTAATAGAGTATGGAGCTGAGCAGCGTGGTTGGAGAACAGACGAGGGGATTGCTGGCACAGCTGGCACACCTGAGAGATCTGTTTGAATAAAAAAACTTAATTAGAACCCCTTTCGGAAAAAAAACCCACATTAAATCACATGTAAGTAGAAACATACCTCCTGCAGCGCCGTTGCTTTGTGGCCTGTGACCAGGCGACACATGATGATGTGCTCCAGCAGGATCACTTGGAATGACGAGAGGATTGGACTGCAGTCCAACACTAAATATAATACAAGAAAAGGCAAATCTGAGGCAATGACATAACAATGACCTCTGAGCCATAATAACCAACACGGAATACAAAGAGACCTGCAACAAACGACATACCATTCAGACCGCTGTTAAACATGTCACTGGCCCCAAGCATAACAATGACCTTTCACAGAAGTACAATGGAAGCCTAACAATTTAATGTAAAATCAGGGAGCACAAACATAGAAAATGTATATGTAGATAGACACAGAGTTCGACTGAAGATTTTCGATAGCAATTCGATTGACACACAGCAGTCAAACGTAGCAGCGTCATAAATAAAAACACACACACACAGTTTATGCTGTACGGTACTTTAAATTGTTCTGTTTTGCTAATTAATGTACTGTAATTTGTTAAATTATTAATACTGAGCACCATTTCATAAATTTTCAATTGATGATGGGGTCATCCTAACGCATCTCCATCGTAAGTCGGGGACTAACAGTGTCGTATTGTGAAATAAAAACTAAATTCATCATAAAAAAATGATCCACTTTCCAGTTGTGTGGCCTGTTAGTGTGCGGTGACTCACTCTTTAGTTTCTCTAGTTGCATTAGAGCTTTGTCTGTGTACTTCTGTGCCTTCTCCAAGTATCCGGCCTGCATCGAGTGCATAACAGTGACCTACACAACCAACAAACAAAAAAAAATTATTCAAGTATTATAGGAGAGAAATGCATCTGTATTTAGAGCTCAGATTTCACCACTGGTTGTGTGTAGGAGCTGCATATGCAGGGTGAAAGCTGAGTGTATATTAAGACTAGCAATAAATGACTTAATGCAACAGCCAGATGTAAAGAAAGTCAAAAAGACAACAATATTAAATGTATAATCAAAGCAACACCAATGAATTAAGAGGATTCTCATTTAAAAACAGAAAACTAAAAGCAGGAGATTTAATTCATGGTCTCAGCAATGGCGCTCAATGGCAGATTTTTTTGAAGACCCATATAGAAGAACATTTTAAATGAAACTAAATCTGCAGTGTTTAATGTGATATGAATCTGAATATACGGCTGCATGCTTTAATAGATGCCCTGTATAAATTTCGCAGATTAAGCATTTTAATGTAAAAGCGTATTTGTGAATGCTGAACTGAGCTGCGACTTTATGAAGGTTTTAATTCTTTTCAAGCGCAAACTCCAACATCTGGAACAAATCGAACAAAGTATTCTTTTTAACCAAGTCTGAACATGCATTAAGCAAAAATGTGTTCTGTGTACATGTGATGATTACTCTGAGGTTGTGTTTTAGAGTGTGTGTGTGTGTGTGTGCGCGCGTGTGTGTGTAAGAGAAAGAGAGAGAGAGAGAGAGAGAGAGAGAGAGAGAGAGAGAGAGAGAGAGACATACCAAGTAGACGAGCACACACATATGTTCCTTAGGCAGCCAGTGGAAGAGGTCTGCGGGGTTACTGGGCAAGATCTCATCATCATGGAGTGTTGAGATGGTCTGAATGCACTGCTGCAGTTGCTTTAGGCACGGCTTTACACTTTTCACCTACACACATAGAAACACACGCAGACACGCATGAATTCAAAATTTAAAAGCGACGCCACGATTGGAAAACTTGCTCCGGGATCAAAGATAACAAATGGCTTGCGGTGCTACAATGTAACTGGAATATTTAATAATGAAACAATACAGTCGTTTTAACTATAAAAGTAGTAAACAGAAAAAGAATAACATTTTTCAATGAAACTTCTCAAATCTCTTTTTTATCTCCTGAGAAACCCGAATATAAACCCGTCGAGCAGCTAGACGAGCCGGTCACACGATTGAAAGTGGGGACACACACACACACACACACACACACACACACACACACACACCTGTCCGGCATCCAGGTAATGCGTGACCTGCAGCACCAGGAAAAAGACCCGGAGGGATTCCTTCTGTATGGGGTTCCCTTGCCAGTTCTCCACGATCTGCCCACACAGCGTGAGCAACGGATGCACCTCCTGTAGCTTACGTTCCATCAGCAGCAACTGTGCGCGCACACACGTACACCATGTAAGCGAAATCGTTCTTCAGTCATTACAAACAATTTATTATTTATGAATAATTGTTGGGGCATAAAAACTCACCATCCCTTTACTTAGAAGAAACAGAGCTCTGTGGAAGTAAAAAAATTCAGATAATTAATAACAAATAAAAGCACTACTTTTACATATAAATAACCACTATATTTTATTTTTCAAAACATTCATACCTGGTATATTCTGATCCGACGACCCTGGCATATTCCGCACCTACACCCAATAAGTCACACGCAGACACCAAGTCCTTCTCCAGTGTGTGCAGTTGCTGTAAACAGAAAAAAATATAGATATAACCACAGAAGCACTTCAGTAGAAATCAGCAGATTTTTTTATGGTATATTCTACTGAGTTTTATGCAAAAGCAAATCTGCCTCCACTTACTGCGAGTTGGAATAACAATCTGCAGTGCCAGTAAGGAGTCTGCTGGGAAATCTGGATGGCTTTGCGTAGTAAAGGCTTAGCAGAATCAACCAAATTCTAGACGGGGAAGAAAAAAAAGATATCAACACAGTTATATATTAAACAACTTCCACCTCAAGCCTAAAAGAATATTCTGAAGAAGGTTGTGTTTAGTGCTATAAAGTATGTAATCTATGATTGATGCTCTGCGTTTTAAGCACTGCTCGTTTTTTGTTTGGTGGAAAACAATAGAAAAATAAGTGAGCTCTGGGGGAGAGAAAAAAAAAAAAGAAATTTTATATATATAAGTATGTAATAAGTAAATAATAAATAAGTATATAATTCCTAGAGTTATTTCTATTAGAAAATTTCTAGAAGCTAAAAAAAACTGTAAACCACACAGACATGTCCATGACTATTTAAATGAGACTAATATCCCAGAGATACACTGGGAATAACGACATCACACCACCTGCTCATTTCAACAGCGGTTGTGTCAGGAGCTCCCGAAGTAAAAGTCATGACCCTAACGTCTACACTAATTCAGATACATTTGAAAAAGGCGTTATCGTCTTCACACTTTCGTTTTCAATCGTTTTCCAAAAGTTGCTCATCTGCACAGAATGGTCCGAAAACTCTCACGCCCTTGTATGGAGCAAAACGCAAGGCGATTCGTCCTGTGCCACTTCTGGCTGGCGTTTCTTCGGCTTTTGCCTCTTTAAAAAAACATCACGGCAAGGACTAAAAACACATCATCGTTTTCTCGGCCTCCGTTTTCACAGTAAACGCCGTTTCAAGCTTATCCACTTTGGAGAGCGTTTTTCCAAAAGTTAAATTTTTGTCTAAAAAAAAAAAAAAAAACAAAAACAAACAAACCCGGAAAAAAAATCTGATAATTTGTTTTTTTTTTTTTTCCATTCTTTGTACTGGTCGGCACTAATGCGTTACTGTTTTTCCTTGTCTCGTGTTGTCTCTTGTTTTTTGTTTGTGTTGTTAGTTTAGAGTTCTGTGTAGCTTTTGGTAGTTTATGCTGTTTGATGTTGCAGCATGTTCCTGGGGGAATGTTTTCATTTCATGGATGAATGACATCTTACTTCCCCTTACCATTTGAACATTTTAGTTTCTTGGGATAATCAAGAAACATTTGTGTATCTTATTCATATAAATGAATGCATTATGACTATGAACAAACACAATGTAATGCTGTAGAGTGTATATGTGTATACAGTGTATACTCACCTGTTGGCAATAAAGCTCTGAGAGGAGACTGGCAGCTTCAAATTTAACATCTTCAAACTGGGGGATCTGAGGAAATCTGGGTTAAGGGTTTGTCAGGATGCAGAGGTTTTGCAGTGAATGCAGAAGACTTTAAAGTTAATTCAGAGAAGGCAATAAACCACTGACAGTATACACAAATCACACATGGGATCCAAACACATCTGTACACAAATCAATGAGCGTTTTCTTCATGCTGAATATATGTATATAAAGGATACTTGTTGCGAGATACACCACTGGAAGAAAAAGAGAGAAAGAGATGATCAGTTGTAACATTAACACGCGTAGACAAACGCTAAAATATACACTTAAAGAAGAATAAAAACTGAAAACACACATACGTAGCGGGGAAACTAGCTCACGTTAGCAAAGGCAACATTATCTTGCCCGACTTCAGTCCAGGACTGACCCATTCAAATAGCGTTACCGAGAACAAGTCATTCAGTCAATTCATTATATATTGAAGAAGTAAAGCGATTATAAAAATAAAAAATAATATAAAGCTTACATGGTTTTCTATTAAGAATATATATGTCTGGTTAAACTAGCTAGCTAAATAAATATTCCCACAACGGCGCTCCCACTAGAGAGGCCTACAAATCCCGCTTCTCCGCCACATCCCCGGTGTATCCTGACACGTCCTTACCGCCTTCTCTAGATGATTCCGGGCGAGGTCGCTGTTCTTGGTGTGGTGATAGAGGACCGAGCCGAGCTGAAGGTGCGTTCGGGCCTCTACTCTTTGTGGAGGCTTGAACTGAAATACAGCTTGGAGACAGTGCACGCAGAGGCGAATTTTAGGGGGACTCGAAGTGCGGAAATGCTCGGCGAAACCAAGCAGGGCAAGATACCAGGACTCGGGGGCCTCTCCGCTAGTCGCCATTTTGACGACAATAACAACAAAAACAACCGCGGCCTAAGCGATACTGGTCTGTTCTCGCGAGATTTCATACGGGAACTTCCGCAAAACCCTGCAGTCTGATAGGCATCAGTGGGAAACAGGACCGTCCTGACTGCTCATGTGTGTTAAAAGTGTTACATTAAAAATAAAAAAATAAAACACCTCCAAAAACTATTTCTTCCATATGATTAAAAACACTGAGCATTTATTTCCAAGTGGATTTGATTAACAATTCTGATACAGAACCCTAATTTATAAATTAAGTTAACAAGATATTTAAAATGCTAACTTCTGAAATTATCTGAATTGCAAAAATCATGGGTTTGGACATCACTAGGTAATGGCAGAACATGAGAACTTGATCTTACACGTGCGCAAACACACGCACACACACACACACACACAGAATTAGAGGACCAATAAAACTTTAATGGGACCAATACGACACAATTACAAGATGTTTTGAGAACAAACAAAACAAACAGGATCGTAATCGCATTGATTTGATAATGTCAAGATTTCTAAATAGAAATTGAAAAAAAAAAAATGAACATTTTAACCATATCCCCATCAAGTTGATGACTATTGACTAAACCGAATTTTAAAAATGAACAAATTTGATGTTCGGACAAACATTACAATGCTTGTCATGTTACAAGGGGCGTGTTTTAAACTACAGACTGCAGCAAAGGTGCCAGACATGATTATTATTATTTTTTTAAATACAGCGTAGTACATCATCTTCAGTAATAAGGCCTCCTTGGATTATTCTAGTGGAGAGAGAAAAAAAAAAAAGAGTGAATATTAGTAACAAAACCAACAAGCCAAAAAAGAATAATTTCTCATTGAATTTCAGGATATACAGTATAACGCATGTCATACAAGCTGTAAGATATTTGAGCCCATTTGAATTAATTTACTATTCTTACACCCCCCCCAATAGGTTTTGAATCATTGATTCATTTGCTTCTTAACACATTTTAAAACAAAATATCATTTAATCATTTAACAAATTCACATTACTGACCAAAGGGTTGGGCCTGAAACGGTAAGCCAGCATCATTCTCTTGCGGAAAGCATCGTATTCGTCGTCGTTTTTGGATAATTCAGCAGGTCGGTCCACACCAAAGCCTGCTCCATCTACTGCCGTGGTGCCTCTTTAATACAAAAACACACAGACACAAAAATTGACATTAAAAAACAAAACAAAGTCACACTTTATTTAAAGCTAATCACTAACTAGCGCAACAATTGGGTCAAGAACAATCCTGATTATACGCTCAAAACTGTTTTGCAGATTTATACACGATTGAGACGTGTCTAAAATGTGTACTCATGAAGCTGCATTTTACATGTTTGAATCATAAATAATCTTTTCCTTAATATTTCAATAGCAGAAAGTTAAAGTTAAGGAATGTAGCTGCACTGGTCTAATGAAATAATGGCCACGCTTCAGACAGATGTCTTTTCTGTCTGTTTATTTTTTTCTCTCTCTCCTTCTCTTTCATTTCAGCAGACACTGAAAACCTTTGCGCCTCTTAGACCGTGCAGATAAAAGACTTCTTTTCCAGGCCGTATGCATTTCGTGTTAGTTTGACACACAATGCCAGAGTTGAGGTGTGGAAGGAATACCTGTATAAGCGAAAATATTCTAAATGTAATATTTACCTGTTCACAGGGTTTTTGATGCCCTGACTATCAGAGCCCAGACCCTCTCCCTCCTTCCAGCCCATCTTCATCAGCATCTTGAAGCCGATGTTCTCTACAGTCAGTTTAAACTCTTTATACTCCGAGTAGTCTGGATCTTTACCTTCCTGCACGATGAAAAGCCACAACCAAAGTCAAGAAAAAAATATTGGAAATTTCCTAGAAAACTGTTAAATACTACTACAAATAGTAGTTAATATCATTAAACACAAATAAACAAATAAGCAATCAATATATCTGAAGCACTGTGGACCAGACGTATCATATGCACCATCTAGACTTATGGAAGTGTATTTTTCTGGAGAATATCCTTCAGGATGTTGTTTTTTTATCTATTTATTTATTATGAACAAGAGTGAAAACAACATCACATCAAATTCTATCTGGTCTTCGTAGTCAAAAATTTAGTGGTCATTAAATTGTCTGAATGTTCTGAAATACTGAGGTCTTTGTGAAGATGAATGGGCGAAAGAGAAATCGCTCACCTTCAGAGCCTTAAATGTTTCCATGAACTTCTCCAGCTCATCAGGCGGCAGAAAGTCACCGATGAAATGCTTTCCTTTCCCCATATCAGTCAGCTGCTCGGCCCACTCTGCACCCAAAAACATAGCCCATAAAGAATACAGGATTATGTTTGCTAGCACGTTTCTACCACAATAACAGCCATTATATTAGACATGTCATCGAATGAGGATTTTCAAAGTTGTGTGACAATTGTAAAATCTTGCCTATAGCGCTGTACGAGAATGACAACAGTAGTCGTAAAAAATGGTTCCTCGTAACATACAGATTATCACACAAAGATATAGGAGAAAAATAGAAAAACTTTTTTGATCAATAAACTTAAAAAATAATTTTTTTACGATTTACTGCAGACAGGATTTGCATTTCTTGTGTCTGGGGGGGACAGACACACGACTATATAGACTAAATTGTGCTCTAAGTGGGATATACCAGGATATATATATATATATATATATATATATATATATATATATATATATATATATATATATATATATGATATAAATAAAACAGGATATACCTTTACAGAATCTCCCAGACATTATTCAGTTTTTAAATCCCTGCTCCTGTGTCGCTCACAAATCATAGAAAGTGAAATTTAAATCTGTCACAGGGGGTTGAATTTACTCACGCTCGTCTAAAATGTTTATTAAAAGCTTCATTCTTTCCACATTTTAATTTACAACATATCATAACAACTTATCATAATGAGCTGTACATTGGGAGAAAAACAGTAGTTCTATGTGAAATCACACATTGAGCACCCCCATTTAACCAAAATGGTATGATCCTCGTTTTGTAACACCTGTGCGAAGATTCAGCTGTGAGATTGGAAGTCGAATCAGGCTCCTCTGATTGAAGCATCAAATTTTCGACTATTCAGGGTCACCCCATACACACACGTACGTACGTACATACATACATACATATATACATACATACATATGTGTATATATATATATATATATATATATATATATATATATATATATATATATATATATATATATATATATATATATGTATATATGTGTGTGTATATATAAATATAAACAGCTGCATCCAAACTCTAATTCGATTTTATGTAACTTTCTGACCCCTTGTTTTTTCCATTTCCATCTTCCGGAGTCTGTGTTCCCAGGTGCCGTTCCTGGTGTCGATCTCCTCATCGCTGTCGTACTCGTGCTGGTGATCCCGCACAGCTTTCTCCCACATGAGCTGCATCTCCTGCATCGCCTTTTTGTGCTTCATGATCATGTCAAACATCTCCTGCATCTGGGTACGTTATTGCACAACTCAAGAGTTATGAACAATCACATCAATTAAATTAAATGACAAATACAATTTTACTTCTTTTTTTGTAACTGACATGTTGGAGAGGAAAAAAAAGGCAGATTTGCCCCACGGTACAGTGTGTTACGTGAGCTTTGTACCTCCTGTTGTTCTTTGAGTTGTTTCTTCTGATCCTCTGAGAGCTCAGTGACTCCCACCAGACCGACCGGCTTCCCTTTCTTATAACCCAATCCAATCAGTTCCTGCTCTGTAATTCAGACACAATACGCACAAACACGTGCGCAGTCAAACGCATCATTAAAACAATTACAAATTTTTGTACCTACAAAAGAGTATAAAACCATTTGCTCTATTTCTTTACCAGTTGTGCTTCGGTTAAATTTAAGCCCACGTGTATAGTAGAGCATATATGCATACATATTTTTGTATATCTTTGATATTTATAAATGGACACAAGCATAGTAGAGTACCAGACAGCGAGGGAGCATCAGGATCTGGCTTAACCATTTGAGGCATGATGACAGAAGAGAGCGGCATCTCCACTCGGTTACACTCGGACCCCCAGCGACTCTTCCTCTTGCGCTTGGCACATGTAGAAGCGCTGTCCTGATTCTGCTCTGACTGGGCTGGACTGTAGCTGTAGGTATCTGGTGCTGCAGCTGGTGGACTCGCAACCGGGCGTTTGGTGCCTGAAGGGGACTCGACACTCGAAGGAGGTGCAGATTGGCTTTTGGCCTGACGGTACTCCTCCACTTTGGACTTGTAAAAGCGGTGAGCTGGACTTTGGTGGTCATAAAGGAAGCTAGAGGAGGGGCATGATTCTTAGTCATATCCATAATCCAATAAAGTTTAAATATAACATTTGTTTTTATAACTAACACTGAGAGATTCTGCTTGTAACAGCGGAGGGGGAAAAAAAAAGGAATAAAAGTTACAGAAACCGGCCTAATGAAGGTCGTCGAGGCGTGTCGTTTCTTTTTATTGTGTACTATACCAAACCGTACATTGTTGAAATGATAATAAAAGTCACTGATTAGGAAAATAAATTGAAAATGTACTGAGTAAAAATCTTATAGTGGAAATTAATTTCCTAAGTTAAAATCTTTTTTTTTTCCAAATCAATTAAAAAGATGAAAAATAAACTCTCTTATTTTTCATAATCTTTTTTATTTTTTTGCACTCCAAAGGCCTGTGTGTAAGAAGGAACTAGAGTAAATGTATAATTTGTTGTCTGTCTAACCCAAAGAATTCAAATGTATCATAATAAATTGCATAGCATCATTTTTTTTTAATCGAACTAAAACCTGATCGCACTGCATCGCAATGTGGGTGAATCGGATCGCATCCGTAGCTGCTTCATATATGTCTTTATGGTATCATATCTTTCGAGATGTGTAAAGTGATTGTACCGATAAACTCGTGTGAGGAATCTCACCTGAAGTTGGGGTTGTCGTGGTTGTGTTTGATAGCGATGGCTTCCACCTCTGGCCCTCCGTCGGATACGAAACGGGCCAGCTTCTCCGCCACCTTCTTGGTGTCCTCGTCCACTGAGAAGAAGACTTTAAGCAGCTTATCAGTACTGGGTCTCAATTCAAACTACTACTCAACTGCCTCATATCAGTCTACTGCAGGTGAAGGAATACAAGAGGGAAGGGGACGGCACGTGGGTAATCTTTCTCAACACTCAGAGTGAGGCTGATGTGTATTTTGATGTATTATGTGTTGAAACAGCTCCATGGATATATTTCTCCCTCTTTCTCTCAAACACTAAATTCAAAATAGAAAAAAGAAAAAAGAAAAAAATTCTCTTACCAGCAGGTGGCATACACGAGCCGTGGTTCTCTTGCCTAAGCTTTGCTAGTTTCTTGCGAAAGTACAGATATTCCCTGCTGTCCCTCTCGTATAAGAACCTATAGGAAAAAGAAAACATGAATTCAGTTTCGGTCATAGAGTCGGTTTTATCCTTGGCCACACAGTTAATGGACTTACGAGAACATGGGATTGTCCTTGTAGTCTTCCAAAGCTTTCTGCTCAAGCTCTGGCCCGCCTTCGGCAATGAAAGCAGCCAGCCGGTTGATAATGTGGGCCATGTCTTCGTCCTCTGGGGGGGAAACTTTAAGCAGGCTATGAGTACGGCGTCATTACTCACACATTCACTACTGCGTACTAATAAGACAGGACATGAAGCGCGGCACGCTGTGAAACACGCGGCGTCCACCAGGACTGCATGTTTCCAAAGCTTATTATTCTACAAGCTCACTTTCGATAAAAGACACACTCTCACAATGAAACAACGCTTTCAGAGCGTTAACTTGAATAAAAACTAGATTTAAATAAAAGGAAACATCCAATTAGTGTTGTATCTTTATATTGGGTCAAGAAAACTATAATACAAGTTGGCAAAAAAAATCAGGAACCAATGAGAATAAGTTGAGAGAAATATGGCAATCTGAATATGTCGAGCAAAAAGCTGCCAAAACATGATCCAGCAGCGGATAAGATGAAAAGCAGCATCGTTTCTAGGCGTTCGCCAAGAGCTCAACCAGCTGGGGGCGCCAGTGATAATAATAATAATAATAATAATAATAATAATAATAATATTATTATAATATATCGTCATAAAACAGGGTTTCTGTGACGTCTTTAAACGTTATACTTTTTTGTAGACGTTTTAAAACAGGAAACCCTGTTTTATGACACAATTTTGCAATGATTATTAAATGTGTTTAACCTTTTTTTATTAAAGGTTGTGAATGATTTGTAGTGTGGTGGGTGGAGCATTGTGATGGGGCAGAGCCATTGGGGGGAGTGACAATAGGACACGTTTATACCGTATGTTGTAAATAAGTAATAACATATGCGTTTTTATTCACTGTGGTTCCTGATTTTCTTGACACCACATTTACAAAATGACAGAGGGCAATATGTTACCCTCAAAAAGTGCAGCCCTCTCTTTGCTAAATAGAAAATTCCCAGTGCACATTCTATTTACATTCTATCAGATACGCTCTATACAATCATTTTTTACATTTGAGTCTTGAGAGCTATTGAAAAGTAAAAAAATAAATAAATAAATGTGGATTTTAAACACGGACTGCCAGGTTACCTTTAACCTCCAGGAAGTGCGCATCATCGATGTGCTCCTCTTCATCGTCGTCTGGCGAGCTGAAGACACTCGGGCGAGGGATCTGTAGCGGAGTCTTTTTGGTCTGGGAGTAGCTCTTATACTGATTGAGCATGCTGCAGACACCCAAACCGGGCCGTTTCCCAACCAGGATGTTTTTCTTCTGGCTCTGTGATGAAGATGAGGTTCCTCCAGAGTCACTGCTGGGTGCTGCATGCAATTCAATGCATTATACAAGTTTATTACTGTTTGAAAATAATTTATCCAAATGGTGTGCAAAATTACAAAGTACACTTTAAAAAAAAATAAAAAAACAAGAGTACGAAAAATTTTAATCTTTTAATTAAGTAAGCTGAAGTCAAAACCTGTCCATATATGAACATTTTTGTTGCGGTTACGTTCTAAGACCGTTCTGATTTCCGAAAATGTGTGTATTTTGGACGAAACCCCTATGGTGAATTCATCTAGACATTGTAACTTTATAAACGTATAAACTGGAATAGTGTACAATATTTGACCAAATACATCGTTTAAAATATTATTCCTAACGTTCCTGAACATTCGGTGCCGCTGCAGATTCCTGCCAATTTTAAGAAAATCCGCAACTTGCCTTTAGTTCGCTTTCAAATGAGAACCTGCAAATATATATATAGCACTGCGTCACAACCACGTGACTCTACTGAATTTCAGCACAGTTGTAATTTGCCATTACATCTTTCAATGTTCACCAATCAGAGCCGGGCTGATCACCAGTACAACAGCACTACTCCTGCTTCTGCAACGCTGAATGTATTAAACAGACGTGTTTGTGGCGCGTTTCTAGTTCATTCCGAGCTGTTGATCAGTGCTGCTGTGATTCGTGTTAGATGTTCCGAGTGTCTTGTTAAAAAACGTCGCGAGTGGTGGATTTTTTTCCATCAGAAAATAGTGTAAGATCTGGAGAATGACGATCATGTGGGATGTAAAGCTGTGCAGTAAAATGCAGCTTGTTTATTATTAATAATAATAATAATAATAATAATAATAAAATTTAGTGCTGGTTAGGGTCGAAACTGTAAAAAATTTTATACCTGAATTCGGGTTGGATTTCTCCTTCTGCATCTTTAGAAACTGCTGGAGAAAGCTTCCATCATTTACAAACTTGTTAGGGGTCTGTCCCTGCGGCTCAGCGGGACTAAAAACACAATGGGCTTTGGTTAGAAAGCGGAAAAGTGTACGAATATGGTTTGTTGGTTGAAAAACAGACAGACAGACAGACAGATACCTGTTTCAGGTATAAACAAGTGGTACTGAAACACAATAGTATTTGGTTTCGTAACAATAGGTTTTGTTGGTACTCATAAGTAGGAGGAAGAAGAAGAAAATGTATTGTTATGTATGTATGTATGTATGTATGTATGTGTGTGTGTGTGTGTGTGTGTAAGAAAGAGAGATAGAGTGTGTGAGATACCTCTCTGCTGGTGGTGGTGGTTTGCTGGGTGTTGACGGGTTTTTTTTGGCTTGTTCAGCCAACTTGGCCTCGATTTCTCGCTTTTTCTGCGCTATGAGCTCCTCCTGACGCATTATAACGTTGAACTTGCTCTTCTGGTGAGCGGATTTATTTTTCCAGCCTCCTCGAGCTTAAAAACACAGGTGTACCATTATATATTAATAATAACCATGAAATAACTACAGAAAGTACCGTATATACTTGCTAAAATGGGAAAAAAATATAAACAACAAAATGTATATATTTATAAGTCGCCAGTTACGTTTTTATTTACGTGTGTATATGATTCATATAAGCGCATTCGCTGTTTTTTTTTTTCCCAACTCATTCCGACTGGACCCGAATATTGTTTCTGTGATTGGCGCAATGTTTTTAGTCACAGCCAATCAGCTGCTCGGATGGTGTTTAGTAACCAATCCAGTTGCAGGAGGTGGGGAGTGTCGCAATACGGGTAGGAAAAACGAAGTCAGTCAGCTAGTTAAAACAGCTCGCTTAGCTTAGCCTCGTCTTGCTAGCAAAACATCGAGCTGAGTGTTACAGTGATCCACACTGAGACAGTATATAGTGTGAGAATAAGAACTGAATGCGATTAAAATATATTTTTATAGTTTACCTGCGTCGTTTGACTCCATTTCCAGGATCTTTAATAGCCTCAGTGACGCCAGAGAGAAAGACTATTTCGGGATTTCTGCAAAAAACAAAATGTTTATGGGTGAACAAGGGTTTTTCACAGCGCCATCTAGCGGAGCGGAGGTTCCAATGTTGACTTAATAATAACTAACCACACCAATTCAATTGTATATATTTATTAAGTTTACTTACATTTGACAGTTGTTGGAAATGTGTATATTTGGCAGAAATATAGACAGGGTGTCAGTCAATCATCTTGTGCCTCCACCAAACAAATAACATCCAATTTCGAGTAACCATGATTCAGAACCAGTAGCCCATTGACAAGAGCTACCAAGAGCTACCTCTGCTGCAGAGGATAAGTGTTTAAGAATAACCGTCCTGAGAAACTGCTGATTCACATAAAACAGAAATATTTTAACATCCATGCTAAAGAGACAGGCCTTCATGGTTGAATTGTGGCAAGTAAACCATTAGTTTAGAAGAAAAACAAACAAAAGGGATTTCTTTGTCCAAGAAACACAAATAATGGACATTAGATGAGTATAAAACTGTCCTTTGGTCTCATGAGTGCAAATTTGAGATTTTCGGTTCTAACCACCATGTCTTTGTTAGACTTATAGAGGGTGAAGACGGTTCCTGGAAGTTCGGTTCCCACTGTGAACCAACGAGGAGTAGGTTTGATGGTAGGTGCTTCGCTAGTGACACTGTTGGTGATTAAGTCAATAGTGCGGACACACTTAAGCAGCATGGCTACCCCAGCATTTTGCAACAACATGCCATCCCATCCTGTTTGCACTTAGTGGGACCATCATTTATTTTCCAACAGGACAATGACCCTAAACACACCTCTAGGGTATGTAAGAGCTATTTGTTCAAGAAGGAGCGTGATGAAGTGTTAAATCAGATGACATGATCTCCAAAATCACCCGATCTAACTCCAGTTAAAATTCTACTATTTACAGAATCTGATAACCTACACATACACATGAGATTACAAACACAACAGAGCAGGTTGGCACACCAACACTGGCAAACATTTGGCTTGCACTGCTCCATCGTGGCAGCTTAAGCAACAGCCCCATTCCATCATTATATGCTACATTCATTTTCTGCATGCTGCTCCTTCTGTAACTTCTGTATACATACAGTAGGGGGCACAATATGCTCTATAACAGGGGTTTTCAAGGTCGTTTTTTCAGGTCAAGGACCCGTTAGGCGATAGAGACATGGGGCAAGGACCCCCGATACAAAATGTGTCAAACATATCCACTGATATTAATAGAAACCATAAATATTACACTAGTTACATTATGTTAAGACAATTAGAACTATGTTGCTGTTGTACATGCATCATTGGCTGCATATTTTCATATATTTTCAAATCTTTCAAAAGGATTTATGCATCATAACAAACATGTCTTTATTCGATATACCTTTATTCATCCCACAGAGAAATTTCCCCACTGTGGGACGAATAATTGTACATCTTATCTTATCTTAATCTTAATCTTGCAATTAAAATTACAATTTATTAAGTTGTTTACAGTTGTCTTTTATTCTAATGGATTTGCAGTTTCATACTTTTTCTTTTTACTATCAGGTGGATTATTATACAGTACAGACCAAAAGTTTGGACACACCTTCTCATTCAAAGAGTTTTCTTTATTTTCATGACTATGAAAATTGTAGAGTCACACTGAAAGCATCAAGGGCTATTTGACCAAGAAGGAGAGTGATGGGGTGCTGCGCCAGATGACCTGGCCTCCACAGTCACCGGACCTGAACCCAATCGAGATGGTTTAGGGGTTAGCTAGACCGCAGAGTGAAGGCAAAAGGGCCAACAAGTGCCAAGCATCTCTCGGGGAACTCCTTCAAGACTGTTGGAAGACCATTTCAGGTGACTACCTCTTGAAGCTCATCAAGAGAATGCCAAGAGTGTGCAAAGCAGTAATCAAAGCAAAAGGTGGCTACTTTGAAGAACCTAGAATATGACATTTTTCAGTTGTTTCACACTTTTTTGTTATGTATATAATTCCATATATAATTCCACATGTGTTCATTCATAGTTTTGATGCCTTCATTGTGAATCTACAATTTTTATAGTCATGAAAATAAAGAAAACTCTTTGAATGAGAAGGTGTGCCCAAACTTTTGGTCTGTACTGTACATTTACATGAACTTCAGCTTTAAGTTAAATAGAACTAAACAAGGGCTTTAAGTTTGATACAATCAAACATTTATTAATGAATCTTTGGACACTTTGAAAGCTGGCAGCCTGCACATTTTTTTTATCTTCACACCTTCTTCCATTTTTCTGTTCTGATCTCAACAAGTCTGAGCAAAATACTGAGTAGGCACCAATTAGAGGCAGCATTTTATGACGTCATCATGTAGAACTTCTTACAAAGTATTTTACAGAATTTTAAAACAACAAAAATACAAAACACAAGTATTTCGGTATAAGATAATCAATTTCAATGAACACTATATGCAACAAATGACAAAATCCCATTTTATATTTAAAATACATGTACAGCAAATTGGTACATGGTCTGAGAGAGCGTGAGCGACATGGTCCTGGTTTTAATTTGAATTAAAACGTCGTGGGAACGTTTACGAATTCAAATCCTTATAAATCACTCAGTGAACGGATCCGATACTCCCGAGTCACTTTGAGTCCCTAGAGTCAGTAGGGACTCTTCCTGCTTTTGCCATGTGTAATATATGTACTATTGGTATCAGCATTCTGTGATAAGCCTGCCCTCTAGTGGTGACTTATGTAGTGCCGTATTAGTAATGGCAGTTCTGAATAAAAACCATGTGAGTTAACACGACTCAACCGTTCTGCTGCGTATTATTCTTCTGACAGCATACACAACACCATGGAATTCCACTAGAGGGCACCAACCGAATCTGTGAATCGTTAATGGGTCCGACTGATTCGCTAAACGCTATTAGGGATGTAACGGTACACAACATTCACGGTTCGGTACGTACCTCGGTTTTTAAATCACGGTTCGGTAAAATTTCGTACGGTTAGTGGAAAGTAATGCAAAACATAAAATTGCTTTTCATTTTTTTATTTTTATTTAAGCATTTTATTATTCTTAACATTTGTGAACATCAACAGTTTACATTTTTAAAACCATTTTTAATTAAATTACTACTTGGTTAAATAATATATACACAATATTTTATACAAAAATAAAATAGAATGAATATAAATAATTTATTACAATTTTTATTATATTGATTAAACTGAGTAAGCAATAAATCGGCATAAATTAATTTGATTAAATTAAATTAAAGAAATGGTTTATTTTTTTAGACCCTATTTGGGTAATAGAGATGTGTATGTAAGTGTGTATGTAAGTGTGTGTGTGTGTGTTTCATAATAAATTTTTACATTTCTAAAGATCTGCATAGCTGTTCTACTTATTTCAGCATACTTTAACAAATGTCACACTTCAACAAATGTGGAATTGTCAGGATTTTCTCTTTTTAAGAGAAATTCTTGAAGCTGGCAGAAAAGCTAAAGAATCCCTAGCGCTAGCCGCTAGCCACTTCAGGGTGGTAAAAAAAAATGTGCTGAAAGTGCGAGGCAGAAACTAAACAAACTTGTGGTCCGCCGCTGAATACGTTCCTGAGGGAAACACAGATTGTTGAAAAAATTTTGGCACGAATTGTCTGAGGGATTCACTGAATCCCACGGTTTAGCGAGGACTCGCATAGGATCCGCAATTTTTAGTCTCCCGTGTTTCTGACCATACAGGAAGTTTCCTGAACCACTCAGTCAGCTACTTGTTGCTACAGTTACTTGCTAACAACAACTTGGAAACACTAAATAGTCTAATTTATCATTTGTATTTATATGTTGTTATTAGCAAATTAAACCAAGGACTCGAGTGATCTGAGTAAATAAAGAGAACGATTCATGAATTACGAGTTGTATAAAAGTTTGCGTTATTTAACTCGAATGAATCTGGATTCGCCGCCATTTCCTCAAATGAACGAACGGTCGTTGAAATGGTCTATATTTGTTTAGATAATTAATTATATGATTATATTCTGTTAACAGAAGCTCAGAAGACACAGTATGCCAGTGAATATCACCCAACTGGCAAGACTTTGTACCTCGAATCCCATTTTATTTATGGTAGTCTATCTTTCACAGAAAGTATTTATTAAAATACATGTATTTGTAAGCAATATAATCCTGAACAAAGGTTATACACATTGATTCAATGACACCAGTCAGCCTTGGCCTGGGTGCACCTTCTCAATAAGCTCACAATGGCAAAGAAAAAGTGTGAACGCATCAATATTTCACGATCAATTACCGCACAATTGTCTCCGCATCACCGTGATACGTGATACGCGAATTCATGCATTCATTAGTTCATAATTTCCCGTCATATTCGAAACTATGCACATTTATTAGCTTGCACATGCAGGATGGAACACTTTAATGATGATGTTTGTGTTCCTGAACCCACTCCTGTGTTGTGACCTGTGTGGGTAAACACGTGTAACTCGACTCTTCGTCTAAGGCGTCACCCCCCAGCCCTCAGCGGGGGCTCCGTGCCATCGGCACTCCCGCTGACCGACAGCATGCATTCACGTCCAAAAAGGGCCTGCCATTCAGCGAAACGAAAACGATGAAACCTGGCCATTATAATGGGGACACAGAGGGATATCTGATCCACCTCTGTTCTTCCCAAGTCCTCATTATCGCAGCCATTTCATAGCTGAAATATCTGCTTGCATCTCCATCTCCACTGTATTGCAGAGCGGTACTCGCACGGCCTGTTTCTTCTGCCTACTGCGCTTCATGTCGAGGGGAAATGGGGAACAAGCAGACCATTTTCACACAGCAGCAACTGGACGCATATCAGGTCAGTCGGATTTCCTTTCAGGGTGCGAAATCACTATTGATCCTAGAATAACCTCTGCAACCTTTAGAAGCGCTGAACCCATCTGTCGATGCGGATAAAATTGTTCTCAATGACTTAAAAACAAGAAGCAAATCTGTATAAATTGAGAAAATGTATGACAATCCAATGATATTTTCCTTTGACTTCAAATGTTAGTACGTGACTGCTAAAGGTTTTAAAATAACACATTTGTGGATTCCTAAAAATCTGTTTGCATGTTAACAGCATCGTTTGCATTTCCTTTTCAATTTACAGGACTGTACATTCTTCACCAGAAAAGAAATTCTGAGGTAATTTTGAAGGATTTGTTTGTCAATAAATCAATACTGTACAAACATTACTTTAACTTTTACCTCAACGTACCTTCATGTAATTGTTTCCCGCCTTGCGCATAACCGTGTCAGAAATATTCATTAAAAAAAGAAATGTGTTACAGTATGTTTTTTGAATGAACAAATGAACTGCTTTATCGAAACAGTGGTTTGTGCCCTCTGTCAGAATGATTGTGCTTTGCTCTGCCCTTATTCCTACAGATGCCCTACTATAATTTTGTGTAGAAAAGTCATTACTTTGTACTTTTTTGTATTTTTGTTCCACATCAGGCTAATGTTCCCACGCATTTATTTACACACTGTGGGAGATATGCTGAGAAAACCAATGCAATTTTTACTGAATGAATTCCATTCATTATACCTGTATGTAAAAGACAATTGGTTACAGAACTTGTCTGTTCTGTTTCCTTTTGTAATTATTTTGTAATGAAGGTTATAATAAATTACTCCTTTCTGCATAAACTGTTGTCATTGCTGTTACCTATATCAATATTTATTGTCATGTCATGACAACATGATAAAATGAGATAAAGGCACTTGCATGCCAACTGGAACTCACTTTGCGCTTTTTATTGTGCCAGTATGTTTATATTAACTTTGTATTCTTGCGTACCAGTGTAGATTTATTCATTTCTAGAGACTTAAAGTACTTTTGTACGTTGCTCTGGATAAGGGAGTCTGCTAAATGCCGTAAATGTCTGATAAATGGCGCAAATGTATGTGGATCGAGACTAGCTCTGTTTACAAGGAAGTACTTAATTGATCTACGTTTACACACGATCACCTTTAAAATAGTCCCCCTGCACAGCAATACAGCGCTCTCAGCGTTCCTGCCACTTCTGGAATGTGTGCTGGAAGTCTTCTTTTTGAAGCGTCTCAAGCACCTTCTGCGTTTCACGCTGGATCTAAGCAAACAGCGAACTTTAGGATGGATCTTCATCTTCGGAAAGAGGGCGAAGTCCGCATGATCTAATCTGTCGAGTTGAGTGGGTGCAGAAGTGAGATCCAGAAAATCACGTGTGATGTGCACAGGACGATGTCTTTTTGGCACGTTGACTTATGAAGGTCGGTGCCCTCTGTGACTGCGTGTGCAGTCTTGTGCTGCCATCTGTTGGCGTGTTATAAAACCAGTCTTAAAACTTTTTGATACCACCTCATGCTTAGGCAAAGAAATACGATATCTGGTCAAAATATTGCAACAACTGGTTGCAGAAGAAGTTGATTCTTGTCTGGTGGTCTGCTCATTCAGCCACAAGGGTCTTATTAAAGTCAGGTACTGATGTAGGGAGGTGTGGAGGCCTGAGGAGCTCTATAGCAGGCTACTCATAAACTTCCATTCCAACCCATGGAGCTGGCTTTGTGTACAAGGGCATTGTGATGCTGGAACAGATTTGTGTCTTTAAATGAAAGGGAATAATTTAATGCTACAGCATCCCAAGTCCAAATTTGTGGTAACAGTTTGGGGAAGAACCACATATGGATGGAAAAGTCCATGTCCCTATAATTTTTTAATAAGTGTAACAACATAAGGAGTGAGGAATAATATACTGATGCATTTTTTGTATATAATTCTTTTCCCCCAGACTCTTCTATAGGTATCGCGATTTGGCCCCACAACTCGTTCCGCTCGACTACACCACCCAGCCAGATGTGCGCCTACCCTATGAGCTGATTGGCAGCATGCCTGAGCTGAAGGTACGCTATATGAGCCTCCCGCTGCACTAACACTACACACTGCGGCACTCACTCCGTGTTCCTTATTAATTATGGATCCGCTACTAATTGATCGCAGCCTTGGAGAGGTTGTGTGTCATCAGATCCCCCTGAACTTGAGAAAGCATCAACATATGGACTTTGCTGAAGTGCAAGTCCATTACATGCCACTTCACACAAATTTGATCAGTAGGTTATCTGTCACAACAAGAACCAGGGAGCTCATCATTTGCATTAGTAAACCTATTCTCTACTAATCATGAGAATGTTTAAAATGTTTATGATCTATGAATTTGTAATCTGTAGATACACCAGTTTATTAGGTACACATACGAGGTAGTATCAAAATGTTTCGAGACTAATAGTGCAAACTGGTGCCATTCAGACCACGTGCGCTACCACGTCTGCGATAAATCTGCGTGAAACTGGGCCACAATCAGCCACAAAGATGTTTGACATGACATACGTTTGACATACGCCGATGCTGCATCGAGTCGTTCGAGGTGTTTTGAGTGGCATGCGCACACGAGCGGAAGAACACCACTGGAAGACGACAAGAGATCAGGAACACCTTCAACAAGCTCAACCCTCTAAAAATGTCGAAACCCTTCAGACTGACTTTCTTTTGGCTTCTCCCATTAGGGGTCGCACAACGGATAATCTGTATTCGTGATCCGCATGTTCGATTTGGCACGTTTTTACACTGGATGCCCTTCCTAACGCAACCCTCCCCATTTATCCGGGCTTGGGACCGGCACTAAGAGTGCACTGGCTTGTGCAACCCTAATGGCTGGGTTGTCAAAACCATTCAGCAACCTGTGCATAAAGATCATCGGTATCATTACATGTAAAAGGCTCAAATCTATGAATCTGTGTGAGACGTCTTGAGGAAATTTTCTTTAACTGATCTTAGGAAAAGGCTTTGAGGCTAATGTTAATAAATAATTACTTTTTTTGTTTGATGATATATGTCTTGTTCAGGATAACCCGTTCCGGCAGAGAATCGCAGAGGTCTTTTCAGAGGACGGAGAAGGAAACATGACTTTGGACGACTTCTTGGATATGTTCTCAGTGTTGAGTGAAATGGCACCGAGAGACCTAAAAGCCTACTATGCATTCAAAATCTATGGTCAGTCCTAGCCAGAACAATTCAAATTTACAGTACACACACACACACACACACACACACACACACACACACACACACACACACACACACACACACACACACACACACACACACAGACAGACGGACAAACCACTCACAATGCCAGTGTATCTGTGGTCTCATTCTGAATGATAAGATAGTTTAAGATGACTATAGGTCAGAGACACATGTACTGGAGCAGAGATCAACAGCTTTCTTTTGTGATAATCGTGTACAGGCCGGCCGACAGTACTTTAAGAAATCGTATAAATAATGCATGGTATATTATTAGAGCATGGTCTATCTCCAAAAACAGAAAGCACACGTGTTGTGTGCGTGTGTGTGTCGAGGCTGTCTAATTAAATGTTATCAGATTAAGACTTTTTACAGCCGCACATGCTCCATAGCCTCCGAAGGTCAAAAGAAAGTTTTCATTTATTATTTACAGACAGTAAACAAAAGGAGCCCTGATACACGCATGACTGATGAAGTCCCAACACCGGTTATACATTTAATTTCAATGGTGGACAGTCAGGAAGTAAATGTTTGTAGTTTGTTACTGTTCTTAAGTAGCTTTTTCGTGCATCTGTTTTTTACTGAAGTATTTTCATTTGCGGAGACTTTTACTTCACTACATTTTAAAGTCAAATATCTTTTGACTCAACTACATTTTGCGAAATTAGCCATGGGCAAAAACTTGTAGTTGAAAAGAAGGTTTAAGGCTCATTATAATTTTAATAGATATAATTCAGTGTTTGCCTCATCAATATGATTCTAATAATAGTAATATTTTACAGAGTGAATCTCTACTTTACCTCAAGCACATGGTTTGTGTACTTCAACCAGCACTGTTTAATTTAAACAAATTGTAGCACAAGAGCCAAGAATTTTGTGTTACCTTCAAGTTTGCTCTGTAACTACAATACTAACATAGTTAACGTTTATATCTGCCATTAACCTAAAAAGTGCGTCGAATTGTTTGGTAAATATGACTATCAGGTCTCAAACATAACAACTGACCCCATGCTAAAACAGGGGTAGCAGCCATCTTGTTATCTCGTGCCAATCAGATGTAGAAGGTTTGAAGATGAAATTGTTTAGATTATAGTTGGACAGCAGTAGGGTGGATTATTTTTTCCACTCACGTGCCAGTACGAATGTTCGACCATGAAGTGTATAGTTGAAAAAGAGAAATGGTGCTAATTAGAAGGCTCCTGATCCAAGCAAACATTAAGAATGAATGTTATTGATATAATTTGATTCTCCGGGCTTCGGACCGTCCATTTATGTACTTTATTCCCACAACTGAGAACCCATTGGGGTGGGGAATAAGGGCCTTGCTCAAGAGCCCAAGAGTGGCAACCTGTAACCACAACCCCCAAATCCAAAGTCCAATGCATTAACCCGTAGGCTACCACCTCCCCCATCTGTTTCACTGCTGCTACAAATTTCATTTCAACCTACCATGTTTATTTATTTACATTTCCTTAATTTTTAAATTTTACTTTTCTCTTTACTTTTTGGTTTTACTGCGAGAAACTGCAACCCAATTCCCCGTATGGGATCAATAAAATATTCTGATTCTGACAAATAGAAATTATTGCCATTTATATATATATATATATATATATATATATATATATATATATATATATATATATATATAATATATATATATTTACACACATACCACTGCAACGTTAATTTATTTCATATACTCATACATAATGAAAAACCAAAAATATGTGGACACTGATATGTACTTGTATGTTAAACAACGTATTCCAAAGGCAAACCATTAATATGGTATTCAGTGGGCTTCAGATTCAGCACATTAAAGTTCTTTATCCTTGGCAAAACCGTGTCCACAAACTTTTGATATACTGTGTGTATGTGTATATACACTGTATATACAGTATATACACTGTATATACAGTGTATACACTGTATATACAGTATATATACTGTATATACAGTATATACACTGTATACAGTATATACACTGTATATACAGTATATACACTATATACAGTATATACACTGTATATACAGTATATATACTGTATATATATACAGTATATACACACATATATATATATATATGTGTATATACAGTGTATATATATATATATATATATATATATATATATATATATATATATATATATATATATATATATATATATATATATATATATATAAAGTCAAATTCTTCATACAATAGGCTCATTGTATTATATATCTCTTTCTAAGACTTTAACAACGATGACTTTATTTGTCAATCGGATCTGGAGAAGACCTTGAACAAGCTTACGCGGAACGAGCTGACTGAAGATGAAGTGAGGATGGTGTGTGAAAAAGTCCTCAATGAAGCTGACATGGACAACGACGGCCGTCTGTCATTAGAGGATTTCCAGCACATGATCACTAGAGCGCCGGACTTCCTCAGGTTAGAGCTACAGAACATGTAGGGTTTAAAGACTTAACAGTAGTGTAAAATGTCTAAATCTTCTCAGTATAATTATCAATACTTCATTGCCCAGGATTCTAAATCCAAGCTTCTTCAATCATCTAAACAATTACATGAAGCCATTTCTAGACATTTAAACTAGTACAAATTACTTTTTAAAATCTGTACACCTCTTTTCTTTCCAGCACATTCCATATCAGAATATAAGCCTTTGAGGACCAAACAGACTACAAGTCAAACGCTCTTCTTTGCTGAGGCCACCAGAAACTGAAGATGAAATGGAGGTAATGCAGCACCTGGCCTCAGAAACATTTACAGCGTTTTTCTTCTGAGAACAATGGATCGACAGTGAAATACATCAAACCAAGATGTTGCACTTCCTCGATCGGCACTTCGTGTTTTAGTTTCCCTTTTATTTTATAGTCAATGCATCTTTTGTCTAATGAAATGAGTATCGTTTCTGAGAATCGAGGACTCGACCCCGACCTGTAAGCCCACAGCTCCCGATTCAGCAGGGCTAAAGATTGAAACAAGTCACAAATCTTCACTTCTTAAAAGAATCTTATTTTTAATAAATCAAAAGCACTGATATCTACAAAATGTAGACAATTTTTTTCCAACATGATTTGTTTTTTTTAGAAAGTACAGTACAATTTAAGTAGATCTCTTTTTAGAGTGTTATTTACAATTCTTTTTTTGTCGTTTTTTATTTTATTTTATTTTCAAAATGTAACAACTTTCTTCTCCCCGTTCACCTCACGATCGGAAATTAAATGAACGTTTGTATAAAAGAAAACGATATGAATGACAGTGATTTCGAAAATAAAGTTAAGGAACAAAGACAGTTCGACGAGGATCGACGCAGTTGGCAAAAACTGCAGGAAATTTCAGGAAGCACTACCGGTTAATAAACCCTCTTCTCTCTACTAGTTTACTTTTCTCTTCCGGTCTTCGCGCTCGCAGTGGCACTCGGAATTGCAAAGAGCGCACAGAAAGGGAACGAAAAAAGAAACGCTGGATCGAGCCGTTTCTGCCGGACACACTGAAAGACCGATCTGCTGTGCGTAACAGGGTCTAAACACACTGAACGGCGAAAACTGCATTTTGCACTTAATACACTGTACAAGTCTCATCATTAAACAGCCACTGAATTGCACAAAAGCAACTGACAGCAAAAAAAAAAAAAAAGAAAACCCTGACACTGGAAATGTCTAAGAATTGTAAATAAAAAAATTAAAAAAACCAACCAAACAAACAACAAAAAAAAGATAATAGAAATTACTGCAGAGAGAGGAGAGACAGAAAAATATGTAAAAATACAAGAGGTCAAAAATGTCACCTTCATAATGCATAGATCTGTAATGAGAGATCAAGTATTAGTAATTAAGACAAATGGCAGAATGTTAGGAAATCTCAAAAGGAAGGGGGTGCACAGGGCGTGGGCTGGAGCAAGACTGGGTGAAATGGAGATGTGAACAAACTCGTATAGGAAAATATCTTAAGTCTTTGGGTGTATGTGTGCGTGCGTGCGTGTGTTTGGGGGGTGCTGAAATTTTTCCATTCAAACCAGCTTTGTATTATCTCCAGCTTTCATTGAAAGAAAGAAAGAAAAGAAAAAACGATCCACTCGGTGAGCTTTCTCTCCGCTTCCGAAAAAAAAAAAAAAGTCTGTGAAACACTGTTTAAAAAAAAAAAAGAAAGGGAAAAAAAAAATCCATCCTTCATTTTTTTGTATTCTTTTTTTTTTTTATTCTGGGTGTCAGCGCTGGTAAGTTATCGGCTCTTTCGGCCTATTGCTAGCTCTGAGGATACAAGTTCCTAACACTTCAGCAAAGAAAAAATGAAGAGAAAGCGAAATAAATGGCACGAGCAGCTGTTGTCTGTGCGGATGAGTCCAGTCATATGATATGAACTCTAGTCATCGAAGCGCACGCAGGAAATGGGCGGGAAACGTTGAATTATACTGGGTGCCTGATGCCGTCTATGAACAGGAAGTGACAAGTGTGTTGTGTTTTGGGTCTAGTCAAATCTTTTTTGGGGGGGGAGAGAGAGAGAGAGAGAAAAAAAAAAAAAAAGGGCTGTTTCCTGTTGCGTAAATAACACGTCTGCTTTTCTACGTCAAACGGGACGCAATATAAAAGCCAAGCGAAATGACAAAGCAAGATGATTTTTCCCCTTGAATTAAATCCGAATAAATATTTTGGTATTTCACTCGGCCATTAGGAAGGAAGAACCAAAGGCTGCATTTTGAGGTTGGCTTGTGTGCATTTTCATGGGGCAGCTCAGGGGAGAGGAAAAATTTGATGCCATATTTCTATAAGTTGGTTAAATAGACAAACACAAATAACACGACAGTGTGTTAATGGAATGTTGACTGCGAAATGAGCCGCTTATTCGATTTGATCGTAAACGTCAAAGATGGTGCGCAAAAAAAAAAAAAAAAAAAAAAAAACTGTACTGTTTTTTACAGGAAATGATCCTCAACGTTTGAGAGCACATCCTGCTCCGACCCCAGAAGGGTATTATTAGCTGATTCTCTGCTGCAGTAAGAGCACTGAAGAGTTGTGAGACTGAATGGGAATGTGTTATTTATGGTGCAATCCTCAGTCATGGAGACATTACAATGGGCTGGATGGTCTGCCTTGGCCTCGTTCGAAAAAAAGCAGGCGAGCTGGAAGAAACAGTCACGTTTCAGTGGAAGCAGATGAGAGGAGCCGAGCACTCCTGTAGTGCCAGGGCAGGAAGCAGATAGGTGCTGAAACAGACAGAGCAGGATAGATAGATAGATAGATAGAGAGAGAGAGAAAGAGAGAGAGAGAGAGAGAGAGAGAGAGAGGGAGAAGTGCTTAAAAACAAGAGCACAGTCCAGTTGAGTCCAGCCCCCAGGGTGAAGGACAGTAAGGCCTTAGTCTTCACAGTAAAACACAGCGGAAGAAGCTGCTCTTTTTCTGTTGCTCGGTGGTGATCTTCACTCCCTGACTGCTGCCTTGGGGATTGTTGCCCTCCTACAGCAAGAGACACGAAATAGAAATGGATTACAGCAGTTGGAACCCGACTTTCACTCTGCTCTGTTATATCTCAAGATCTCTATAAACCACTGTATACTTCAGTACCTTTATTTAATTCCTCCCAAAATAAAAACAAACTCAAGAATTATCAGAAGTTGAGAGACGACTGGAATAGTCATAGAGATGAGTTCAATCTAAAGTTAAATCCAATATGGAATGACGTATATGGATTAATATTATTTATCTGATTGTTAACTGAACGCAATGAAAACCTGTATAATGAGTATTTCTGCTTGTCCCGTATTAAAAGTTTAACAAGTTCTAAGTAAATTAAATAAACGAATCAATAAATACACAATCTTGTTAAAGACAGCACAAACAGAACCAGCGTCAGATTAATGTGCACGTATTTTTGTTCAAGTTCAGAAAGATGAACAGATTAAAAAAAAATGTAACCGGGTTCCTTTTACAGAACCAGATCAGTTTTCAGGTGGCATAAGTTTGATGTGCAGTGGAGAAATTTTTTTTTTCTGAAAATACCTTTAATATCAGTTATGCTAATAGAAGTGAAGAAAATGGAGTAAACCTACCAGTTTCGTGTCCATCTTTGCTTTGATGTCTCTGGCGAGTGTTAAAAACGCCTGGGAACAGAGAAATCAGAAGCTTTAAAACAACAACAACAACAACAACAAAAAGCTCTCTCTGTTGACTCGCACTTTACTTAGTGAATGCATAATGCATGTGTAATGCGTTTAGAGACTCACAGTTACTGAGGAATGCAGCGGTTTCAGTAATTAATTTGATTGTAAGCAACATTGGGTGCTACGTGCATATGAAGACGAAGCGTTACCAAAACCACCGGCTGCTACCGATAACCAGACCAAGCTGCATAAAATGTTATCGGTGCAAGAATCATGCAGTAAAAATACCCAAAGCACTCTGAACTGAAGGAGGGCTTGTTTTAAACTATCCAAGCTCTAATGAATAGAAATCTGAAAAGTGAAAAACATTACCACGTGCTCTTTGACGTATAAGTGAGTAATATTTGAACTACACAACTCGAAATTACCCTCATGGGAATGAAACTAAACCTGTTAATGCGCTCTTCAGTGTCATGTGCACTGCCATGACGTGCCATAAGCTGTGGTCATTTTGACAAACAAGTTCCACTTAATCCTCTGGTAAAAAAAACAATAAAGCTCAGAATGTGCTTGATATTGGGGTCTTATGAATATAAAATATAAAGAAAAAAAATTGTGGACCCCTGACAATAAAATCCGTGTTTTTTTTTAACATTCCATTCCACATTTAGTCCCAAATCAGGTATTGATGTAGGGTGAGGAGGCCCAGATTTATTCCAGTTTATCCCAAATGTGCAATTCAATTCATTATTTGGACAATGGACATTGTTAAAAATCTAAGCAGCTTTACACAGCTAAAGTGCTAATAAAAGATTTTACACGTTCATCCCTAATTAGCGAGCCAGTGGCGACCGTGGCAAGAAAAAACTCCCTGAGATGGCATGAGGAAGAAACCCTGAGAGGAACCAAACTTAAAAGGGGAACCAAGTCCTCATTTTTAATAGGTGTTTAGGGTAAGAGCTCTATAGCAGGCCACTCATGATCTACTTCAAGCCATGTCTTTATGAAGAACTTTGTTCAAATGTCATGGTGGAACAGGATTGGGTCTCCTCATTGAAGTGAAGGGGAAACTTAATGCTACCCAAACAAATGTGCCTCCAACTTTGTTGTAACAGTTTGGCAAAGAACCACATATCAGGGTTTCTGCAGGTTTCACCAGGTCAAATTTAAGACTTTTAAAGACCTAAATCAAAACATCAAAAACACACACACGTTTTTAGCAACTGGCCATCATCGAGCCCTAAATTATTTTTTCAAGCCGACTATCACTGACCTTTCACTTTTTAATAAAATCCGTTTTATGTCTGTGGTACAATCTAAGAAAGATTTGCACCAAAAAGAGAAACCTGATTGGCTGTTGCATGTTTCATTTGTTTCATCTCATTTGTGGTCGTAATACAGTAAATTATATTTGGACCAACGAAAGAAAGAACTACAACACCGCGGTAACAAAACAATAAACAATTTAAAGTGCAACGGGGGCATTTTCCGATGAGCATTGGAGGCAGATAAACTTTTTAAGACCTAAAACTGTAGATTTTTAAACTTTTTAAGACTCTGCAGAAACCCGGACACATGGCAGGAAAAAAGTAAGGTGTCCCAATACTTTTGCCCAGATATTGTACGTTTAAAGAAGGTCTGTGAACTTCACTCACATTTTCCACGTT
The DNA here is from genome assembly GCF_014805685.1 of Silurus meridionalis. Lineage (NCBI taxonomy): Eukaryota > Metazoa > Chordata > Actinopteri > Siluriformes > Siluridae > Silurus > Silurus meridionalis. Next base: position 4,084,132 of record NC_060903.1, read on the forward strand.
GATGTTGGCCTTCGCACTCGTCTCCATGAACTTGATGCCGTACTCTAACGCCAGCTGAAGGGAGAAAACGCAGCATCCTCATTAATCAACAGCTGCGCTGTTCACGTGACGGACGTGAATATCGTTGTCCATCCTTGTCGTTTTTTTTTTTAATGAATGATAACTCATAACAGCAAACTTCATACACAATCAAAGCTCCCTCACCTTCTCTCCTCTGTCTTTGGAAACTTGCCGCTTCTCATTGATGTCACATTTGTTCCCCAGAATCATTTTCTCCACGTCTGCTGATGCATGCTGGGTAACAGGCAAAGGTTCAGTTATAAAGGAGATTGCGTGTTATTATGTGCACTCTCTCTATGCTCACTAATCCTCACCTCTTCTATGTTCCTGATCCAATTCTTGATGTTGTCGAAGGATTTTTCATTGGTAATGTCATACACCAGCATGATGCCCTGATCACATAAGATACATCAATGTGATGAGAAATTATGTATAAATGCAACATTAAAAAAATAATTTACAGTTTGTCATGGACTCACCATAGCGCCTCTGTAATACGCCGTCGTGATTGTCCGGAATCGCTCCTGTCCCGCCGTGTCCCTGCGAATCACAAAGTCAAACCTGATGAGACCTGCCGGGAGGCAAGCGCTTAAAAAATCTCTTATTGCGCCATTAAGAGTCGGCCTACAACACAGAGCGGCGTCTTTACATTGACTCAGCACAGTAACTTATTCAGGAAGTAAAAGATTTCCTATATTTAAAATCAAGGTAGAAAATAAAACTATTGATTTTGTATAGGAAATCATTAACATTTAATACACAAACAGGTTATAAGCTAATTATCAGCTGAAACAAATGCCACTGTAAACTATGAATAACGCAGTAGGCCAAGTTAAATATTACGTCGCACAGACGATCGCAATCACGTTCCGCAATCAACCTGCACTGCATTAGAGCACGATCGCCGTGTGTGAGCATCGTTATTAAATCCCTGCCACACTGCACTCGCCTCACTACCTTCTCTCACACGAACGGTCTTCAGGAAAAGAAGCTTTGAAATTCATTAAACAAATAAATATAAATTAAACATAATGCGGTAAAGAGGAACCAAAATAGTTTCTGTTTCACAAAACACGGCTCATCAGATAAGCTACAGGGACAGAGACGTTACCTCACCAAAGGGGATTTTTATTGATTTATTTAGCCGCTTATCTAAGGCAACTAACGATAGAACACTAAAAAGGACAATAATGGTTAATTTATCGATAAGGAATGCATTCATTCCCCATTGCATTCGTTCAAATCGGTGCATCTCATCGGTTTGTGAGTCAAGTGAAGAAAAAGCGAAACTAGCAAAACATTTCCCCCCCTTTATTTCATACATTTCTACAGCAACAGCTCATATAGTGACGCAGTACAGCGGGGCGGACGATTAAACAGTAAATAAACACCGACTCAGAACGTAAACTAACGTTATTGATTATGGTTTCTGTAAGATGACAATATTTATGAAAGGAGTCTCCAGTTTTTCTGGACTCAGAAGAGTCTTCAGGACTGCGGTTTTCCTCGGTAACACGACAAGCTGTGTTTTTTTTGTAATAACTAAATTGAAAAGAAGGAAAGAGAGAAAGATAAAAGCTGGTGGGGGAAAAGATCCCGTATAAAGCTGCAGTGAGAAATTACAGGAAGGGGCTTGTTACAGCATGGAAAAAATCAAAGAATAAAAAACGCTTGTGCAGAAGTTAAAAAAGTCGGGAATAACATGAGTAATAAAACACTGAATTACAGAATATAAGCAGCATGTGGATAATGAGAGGTGTCGCATCACACCATGTTGTCATTGATTGTCACGCTTAAGAACAGCACGCTTTCCTAAAGGGTTAGACGTAACCGTTGTCACCTTAAGCACATTTCCTAAGCAAAAAAATAAAAAAGGGTCAAGTGCCCGAGCGTATGAAGCAGCGTGGAGAAGAAGTAGCCTTCCACGTTACCTTAATAATTAGGTCTAAACCTAAATCAGCTGACCGTTCACTCGAAGAAACATACCATATCTGTAACTTGATCTTCTTGCCATCTAACTCTATTGTCCTAATCTTGAAATCGATACCTGCAAGAAAACAAGCAGAAAAAGAAAAAAAGTGTGAACACTCAGCTGGACAGATGTTCCCTCTCTCTCTCTCCGATTTTTTTTTTTGTAGGTATCAGGAACAGGGCCTTGACAGAGCTGATAATACTGTTCACTTCCTCTTCACACTGACCAGGTCTTTACTGAAACACTTCCTCAGCTTGATCTTTGATACGAAACACTAGCAGGGATGGAAATCTTGCAAAATATGTGCGTTAGATTTCCTACTCTTCATACACACCATAATAAAAAAGGCATCTAATAAACCTGAAGTGATCTGATAGTGATCTCAAAGGCTTGTTCAGGGATTAGCCAGGAGTTTTATTGACACAGCGAAGAAACTATAGGATTTATGTGGTGGGATAAATAAAGTTTGACAGACACTTAATGATTTGCTATTAAACTAGCTGAAGTTGCTCTAGTCAAGGAAATTGTGCTTACTCATAGCTAACCTGACTTCCGTAATGATAGGATGTGGACGCTATGTGTATATTTATATATATGTATATATAGGCTGTTAATAAAGCTGAACTATTTCATGTTTCACCCAATAAACAAATAAAAAAGAATCTTTTGTGGTGTTTCGGCGTCATTACAGCAAATGCACACACAGACTTTGGTAGATTAAAAACAATGAATAATGTTACGTTGCGTCAACCTAAAAAAACTAGCCGCAGCTAGTCAGTAGAAGCTAGCAACTAGCCAAGACACCGAAACTAGCTTAAAACAAAAGGATTTACATTCGGTTCAATATCAAATGCACAATAAATGACACTACAATTAGGAAACGACTAATTAGAATGCGAATTAACCCAATTAATTTGTGTGTAAAGAAAATATTAGCGTGCTAGCTGACTAGCCTGTGGGGTTTAGCTAAGCTAGCGCTGAGCATGTCAGAGTCGGGCACCGCACCTATAGTTGAGATAAAAGTCGAGTTAAAGGCGTCTTCTGAAAATCTGAACAGCACACAGGTCTTCCCGACTCCCGAGTCCCCGATCAACAGCAGTTTAAACAAATAATCGTAAGTCTTCGCCATACTCGACGGATATCAATTTGCGGAAATCCCGCCCGGCGAGTTCACTGAGTGGCGCCGCAGACACACAAGGCAGCGCACCCAGCCAAGAGCAGCGGCTACCCCCCCTTATTCTAGGCCGCGTCCCAAACCTGCTCAGCAACCTGCAGACTAGTCAGTAGACTCCGGTATCCATGGACTCTACGAAGTGATCTAGCAAACTCCCAAGTGCCCTAATATGATGTTTATGACGCGCCTGGGAGAGGAGGGAAACTGAAACATTGTACGTCGTACACAACGAAGTGCCTTAAAAAACAGTGTCATTTATATATAACTTTATTTTCTGAGGCACGTCGTGTTATGTTTGTTCAATTTATATAAAATATATCCGTTCAGAGAATACTGCAATAATGCAAAATGGGTCTAAAAATCTATCTATCTATCTATCTATCTATCTATCTATCTATCTATCTATCTATCTATCTATCTATCTATCTATCTATCTATCTATCTAATCTACACATATCGACCGACACACACACACACTTACTTTTATTTTTTATTTATTCATGGTAATCTTGAGGATTTCCCAGAGGTGTTGAATGTTTGTTGGCAGCTTATCTATCTATCTATCTATCTATCTATCTATCTATCTATCTATCTATCTATCTATCTATCTATCTATCTATCTATCTATCTATCTATCTATCTATCTATCTATCATCTATCTATCTATCTATCTATATCTATCTATCTATCTATCCACACACACACACAATTATTTATTCATTTATAATACTAGTCAAAAGTCTGGACCTTCATCCAGTCATTCAGTGCTTTTTTCTTTCTTTATGTTTTGTTTTATATTTTACGATTCATTTAGCTTTGGTGGCAGCTTTCTGTATCAGTCAGCTTTATAAGGCAATCTCAAGGTTTTCCAAAGATCTTGAGGACTTCCCAGAGGCTGTGAATTGAAAACCATTCCAGGTGACTACCTTATGAATCTGATGCTATGAGTTTGCCAAGTTTAAAACATATAAATAGTTTAACTAGTTTAACACTTTTTTTTGTTTACTGCCTTATTCCACACGTTCTTTCAGTTTGGATGTCTTCAGTATTAATGCACAATATTAAAGACTACTGAAGGAGAAAGGTGTCCAAACTTTTGCCTGGAAAAACAATATAGATTAATGATTAAACATAAAGCTTTAAAAAAATAAATAGTTGAAAAGTAAAAATGTTAAATCCAAAATCCTTAAGCACATTATACAAACTGTCCAACTGCTATGAGCATTATATATTACCAGGCCTGAATTTCCATTCCAGATAAAAAAATGATCACCTAAGTAAGTTTTCATCCCTAAAGCATATCAAAATGCATTGGATCCCTAGTCGATAACGTTCATGCAATTTTAACTCGATACCTGCATTATTTCCATATCTCGAAACTACTACAGACTTTACTTATTCAATGCTCTCATTTATGACAGAAAAGACAGACATAGTGAAAATGTTTACATTTATTATTGTGGTTTAAAAAATACAGAACAGATTCACTGTTTCCAGAAAAGCGGGAAAATATGACCCTTTTTCAGTGACTCATATTAAACAAACAAAAAAAAACACAATCCCCTAAACATACCATGCATCACATCTGTAGACCTAATATGACCTTTCGCTTTATAAATGTGTTCCTTTGCTTGAATGGCACTTGAATGAAAGCTGAGCGGTAGATAACAGGTACAAATGTGAATTAAATAAATACAGGACTGTGGAATGGACACAATAATGAAGGAAACCTCATCCGTGTGGTCTGTAACTTGGGAATCTGTCCAGGATCCGGGCCTATAAGATGTGTTGAAGCAAAGAATAGGTCTATTTCATCGAAACATGGCATGTGGTTAAAAATGTGGGTTGAGTATTACGTGTGGCAGGTGTGAACATCATCAGACGCACTTTAAATCAGTCATCAGCATCATCACCTTGTGTGTTATAAAATGCAATAATGGGTCACTTGGCAACATAATAAAGAAATCATGTGGGTGGATGTGAAATAAAAATAGAAGAGCATGACTCAGGCAACACAATAGAGAAAAAAAAAATGTAACCACAAACACACCCAGACCTACACAAACACATACATACATACACATACACACATGGAATGTTGCTTGTTGTGATAAGTTTCCTTGTTTGTTCTTCACAAGCTGTTGAGTTCTTGAAGTGTTTGGTCCAAGACTTGGTTCAAATTCAGATTTTCATCTTTTGCGTGCGCTAGGTTCTCTGAAAGAAATATTTATTCATTTATTGTACTGAAATCTATAAAGCAGAAAAAAACGACTTATGTACATATGATTTTCTGATCCAAAGTTCAATAATGACAGAAAGTCAGAAGTATTAATTGGAATGCTGTTGTAATCTTTAGGTCATTTGGCTGCTATTCGTAAAGCTACCAATGAAATGCGAATTCCTCGACGTATTCACACCTATGATGTCATGAGCGTAATATAACTGCAAGCTTTGAAGGTGTGAGTTACTTAGAAACCGCCAGAGAAAAACCCCATACCTGTTGTCTAGACAACCACCCTTTTTTTAAACCAAAACTTCAATACTCAAATTAATCTTAATAATTAAAACAGCACCTAAGATCTAGTTAGTAATGAAATTTCGGTTTGACCATTTTTTTTTAGGTTAAACTTCTCTCATCATATTGTTGAGCTATTTTCATGTCAGATTACAGTTTTCTCCACTACCCACAGCGCTATCCATAAATAACTGCTCATACTGCTCATAGTGGTCCACTGTAGGTTGAAAATAAAAAGGTTAATAAAAAGGCTGGTAAAATGTATAGGAATTTCCAAGTTCCCCTTCAGGAACTCGAGCTGCGTCGAAACGCTATGGGAACGCCCCATAGCGTTTCGACGCAGCGTCTGGTTCCTTCAGGGAACTAGGGTTACGTTCGTAACCTAGAGACGTTCAGACAACGGTGAAGCGAAGGATAACGCCCCCTCCACTTGGAATTTTAAAAGAATGATGCAGCATCATAAATGTTATAAATCTGGACAATTTTATAGAAGTATTTACTTCAGATTAGTCCACAGAGATCCAGTAATCGTGTCAAATCTATAATGCAGATCATATAATTTGTGACAGTATTTTGAGAACATAAATACACAAACTCATGATCATGTTATGTTGTTGATCATGTTGATGATCAGGCTATGGGCTACTGATGGGAAGGTTGGTGATTCAAGCTTTAGAACTGCCAAGCTGCACTCTTGAGACCCTTTTGAGGCCCTTTACCCACTCTCACTCTGTAGCTTAAAAGTAAATAAAAGTAATGTAATTCCCGCTTCTGACTTTAGTTTGACACAGTGTTTAGTCAGTTAATTTCTAACTTTAATGCAGCAGCAGATTTGTCCTTACGTCTGTCTTACCTGTATTTATTCATCAAATTTTCAACTATCAAACTAATATCGCCATCAGAGGTGTCAGTGCATCAATGTTGCATGAAAGCTTCAAATTTTGAGCATCAAGCCCAATATTTCTCCATTCTCCATTGGGTTTTACATTAATATAACACCGAACATTGCTGGAAAAATACAAAATTAAGTTTTTATGGCAGCTTTTACTTGACCGTGGGGAAATCTAGGTCTGCCAATTCAGGAATCTGGCCCTGAGTATGTCACGTATGTCTTTGGTGTGCTGAAAATTCACAATATACTTGGTTTAGTACACACCCTTATTTCTACTATGAGACATTTAAAATAGCAAGGATGAGGAAAAAGTTCACAAAGAAAGGAAAAGCTGGAGATGAGGAAAGAGACAGTGAAAAAAGAAGAACAAGAACAAGAATCTTTTTTTAATCATTTTTATCGAACTCTTTTATTAAGACTTTGGTATTAAAGCCAGACTCCAGAACATTGTAATACAGAATCCAGGCACAGTTATAGAAAAGAGAAAATGACAGAGAAAAAGAAAAGAAGACAAAGAGGAAGAAGCGCACAGTTGATTGAATCAACGAATCCGAAGTCGAGTTTGTGTACTATAGCAGCTTGTGAAATGGGTCAGAGCCGATCCGGAGCTCCGTAACGAAGATCTGCTTCTCAGGGCTTCCTACAATGTGTGGTGTGCATTTTTCTTTCCAACAAATCGCAAATGGGTATGAGCATTAAGGCACTGAACAACACAACGCCGATGGTTCATCTACATGGAAGTCATGTCATTTAGGGCGTGATCCAGCTCTTCACAAATGGCCTTGACTTTGACTTTCTGATTGTACAATTCATCTGGAGGTCAAAGGTCATGGGCGTATAGCAGAAGAGATTTGACAGGAAGGAGAGAAAATATGAAGAGGGAAAAGAAATAATGGAAAAAAGTGAGATCATTAGGTTATTTATAAAGTCCATGCAAGAAAAGACAGATAGAAAGTGATACATTATGAAGTATAGTAAAGTTTATGATTTGAGTGTATTTTTTCGAACTACACAATCAGGTTGGTTCTGTCTGGTTGCTTTAAAGAGTACAATGTCTAACCTTTAATAATGAGCAAACGCTATACAGCAGGTGTACAAGCAGTCAAAGTTTAAATTCCAAACGATAACCCGCTCCAGTGAAACACTACTCATGACATCATGGTGCAAACTTCTGCTGGAACACTGGCTATATACTGTATATATATATATATATATATATATATATATATATATATATATATATATATATATATATATATAATAGGGCTGCCAATTGATTCAAATAATTAATCGTGAATAATCGCATGATTGTCACGACTTAATTTGTGATTAATCACAACTTAATATCTGTTTACCTTATATTATATACCTTATATTAAAACTTTTATATACAAAAAGTTTTTAATACTCTGATCAAGATGGACGAATACGGATTCTTTATGAAAATTTATGTATATTATTAGTGAAACCAAACTCAATATAGAGCATGGAGACAAAATATTCTTGTAAATGTTTGAAAGAAATTATGGTGTTTAAAATTATCTGAATCATCAGGACATAAAACGGAACTTTTGCTATGTTTCCACACGGACGGTTTTAATTGCCGGATGTGTGCATCATGGGTGGATTTTGGTGCTTGATTTGAGACTTTCAATAGAGTTTTCTTTTTTAAAGTAAAGAAAGGACATTGTGAATAAATACGTGTTGCACTGACGGTTTTAATTTCGTCTCTTTTATATTTATTTATATATATATTTTAATAGAAAGGGTTAAACAGAAACCAACCTGTCTGACATCAACAACCAGCCATGGTTCAAGTCAGTCCAATCAGATTTTTCTCAACATTCTGATTTCTGAGGTTAAACATGAGGCTTTTTTATGTGCGTACATGACGGTTTATTATTCTAACTGAGCCGTCTGAGATGATATATTAATAGATTAGAGTAAATATGCACGAGGTAGGATGAGTTTCTTACCCTCGAGGTCATCGATTGTCTTTTCCAGTTTGGACACAGTTTTCTCGGCGAACTCGGCACGTGTCTCTGCCTGCAATGAGAAAGACAAAATTAAACAGAGTCATTTACAAAAACTCAACAAAGCAGACAGCGAGGTCTTGAAATAAATTCCGAGTCATTTCACCTCTTTCAGTTTCTCATCGAGGACATTGATCTCTTCCTCGTACCTGTCTTCTTTCTCTGAGTACTGTGAGGAGACAGCAGGTCAAAAAGACCATGTTATGGAACTAACCATTGCTAACACACTTACACATACAAAAATACATATGACTAGTGTACCTTCTCAGCCTGGGCTTCAAGGGACTTCAGGGTGTTAGTTACGTTTTTAAGTTCCTCCTCCAAATCTCCGCCTTTGCTATAAAGTAGATGCAGAAAAACACTCATTTACCTGATTTCTGGTTAGAAAAGTCATGTGTGTATTATACACATCGAGGTGTACTCACAGTTCAGAAACCTCTGCCCGTTCTTCTGCTCTCTCCAGCTCAGTTTCCAGGATCACCAACTTACGAGCTACCTGCAACACACACAATCACACAAAGTCCATGAACCCATGCATATTTGGTTAGCAGCTGATATTCTGTGATCTTTTTGTTCTTATGAACAGAATTTTTATAGTAATTTATCACCATATCTGAGAGAAATGTCGATATTCTAGACAGCTCTGAGTTATCTTCAATGTCCTTACACCTTCCCATCATCTATATAAGATCTCTCTAGGAGCTAGCTGAACCTTTATGATGGGTTCATGATGAGTGTCTACATTTGTCAAAGGTTTTCTCACAACTTGACCTATTCTGAAAGTGCAGATCTTTATATGAAAGACTAGTCCACAGGAATCCTGGATGCTACATGTTTATTGGGGTTTTCAGCCGGATACACATTTCAGCAACCGGAGTGTTTGATTTGTAATACTTGTAATATGAAAATATTTTTGTTCCAAGCTGAAAATTTATAGTTTAAGTCTTTGTTGGCTGTATAACACCTGGTCCTGAAGCCTGACCTGAAACAAACTAAACCTGACGGTGAATTTAATTTTTGACTCAGAAAAGTTGGGAAAATCGCAAATTTGATTCCTCTTGATGCCTCAGGTGCTGAATCCAAGCGCACATAACTCTCACAAGCAAGGGTATCTGTCAGCTTGTGTATGTGAAAGAGGACAGTAAGAGCTTTCCTCGTAGAAGTCGCTGAGGTAATGTGTTTCAAAGGAAGCACATGCTAGCTGTAGTCTTGCAATGAGGCAAGCTAATGTGTAGGACCTAGCAAATGGTTTAGTGCATTTTACTGACAATAATATGTTGATAACATCTTTAATCAATATATACATTTTAACATGTAAGTCAACAATAAGTTGATGTTTAAATCATTTCCCATTTACATCCTATTTTCCCAAACATCCCAGTAACAATAAAAGGCAATAAGACAAAAATAAGACAAAAAAAAAGGGGTCTAAAGTTGCAGCAACAGGCAAGAAATTACAGATTCTCACCTCCTCGTATTTGCGATCAGAATCTTCAGCAACATTTTTGGCCTCCTTGAGCTGTAACTCCTGAATTTCCATTTTCTCCTCATCTTTCATTGCACGGTTCTCAATCACCTTCATACCTCTGTGTACACACATCCACACACAGGCACACATCGCATACAGTGCACACAACATTGCTAACATTGCTACAACACTGTTAATGTGTCTTTAATGTATAATGTTGTGAATGACACATCTTTGTGTGTGTGTGTTTGTGTGTGTGTGGTGGTTGGGTGTGAAATCACCTCTCGCTTTCATCAGCTGCTTTCTCTGCTTCTTCCAGTTTCTGGAGTGCGGTGCTCAGTCTCCCTTGGGCTCGGTCCAACTCCTCCTCGATTAGCTGGATCCTACGATTCAGGGCAGCTACATCGCCCTCAGCCTACACACACACAGACACACACACAATGAAAATGTTAAAGTTCAGGGGTGTTGTAAAAAAATTATTGTGATTAAATATTTTTTGTGTGCAATTTTTGATGTTTTTTAATTGCCATTGTATCCTCCTTCACAAAAGTTAAGTCTCCAAGCTACAACTATTTAAACACAAACATGAGTTTCAGAGTGGGATTTTTCTTTTAAGATGACATCAGTATTGAGGATGTATTTTGTCATGGGATTTTCCCCAACAGATGAAGCATTACTTTTCCATACTTTCCCCCCTCTCACTAAAACTTTAAATCTGCAGAGCTCATCGTGCAACTGTCCAAGGGATTCCACTCAAAAGAGATGTAAAACATTACTAAAGTGTTATTTTTTGCCTAATGGTTTTCCAATCCATCCATATGATCATGGCATTCTGTAATCATGAAAGAATTTAGCAAGCCATCTTTAAACATTTTCCATTTGAACACTATTATTAGCTAGTGTTGGAGCTCTGTACATCTGCTGCAGCTTTGAAGGCATAATCTTCTCTGGCTGGTATAGTATTAATCACAAGCTGTGGAAAACAGAACACATTTTTCCTTCTGGGTGAATCCACAGGATCCAAAAACTATTTATTAGTCATGATAACTTGACATACTGGTATTGGATATTGAAAGCAAATTATTATTATTATTATTATTATTATTATTATTATTAATATTATTACAATTATAATTAAAAAGTGATGCATAAAGAGGCTAGCAAAGATGATTTGCCTGCAACTCTTGACTCTTGATACGTCAAATATTATGATATATGATATATGAACTAAACAGTGGCCCCAATCTAGATTCTACACCAAGCTGATCACAAATATACAAACTATATAGACAAACGTTTTGTGACTTTTCTAGCATTATGCGGTTCTTCTCCAAACGGTTATCACAAAGTTGGAGGCACACAATTACATAGAATATCTTTGGTTTTAACTAAGAAACTTAAACATGTCTAAAAATGACAATGCCCGCTTGTACAAAATGAGATCCATGAAAATATGGTTTGCATGGGTTGGAGTAGAAGATCTGGAGTTGCTTGATATAGAGTTTTGCCCTCAACCCTACTGAACACCTAATGCAACCCAGACCTCCTCACCCTGCATCAGTACCTGACTTTACTAAAACCCTTGTGGCTAAATGAGTAGAAATCTCCACAAGCACACTCCAACATCTAGTGGAACAGTTTCTCGGAGGACTAAATGTGGAAAGCAATGTTTAAAAAAACACACAAATATTATGGTCAAACATTTGTTCCAATAGTGTGTATTGAAACAGGTATCATATCATTAAAATAGTACCATATTGTCTGGTTGTTATACCAATATTCTTTATGTATATAAGTATGTATATACACATATATTTGTATTATGTTTCTGTATTATGTATCTGTGTAATCACTTTAATGTGGAAGTGGAAGTGTGAGCACCAGTGTGCAAACAGAGAGAGGCAGAGAGAAACCACACAACAAGCTGCAGTTTATATGACAGGAAGTGAAAAAAGGTAAAATGTGTAGTAGGCGTCACATCCCATATTTCCTGTGGACACCGTTTCCAGGAAGGGGACTTATTTTAGTGGTCTACTTAAGCATCATTTCCTCTGCTGAAAACCAGGCCTACACAATCGTTGATCTGAGCACACACGCACGCACACACACACACACACACCAACACACACACACACACACACACACACACACACACCCCAACACACACACACACACACACACACACACACATACTCAAGCTAAATGCTCATAAATGTACAAACTGAATTCTTTCGAAATTTGTTCGTATTGTGCAGACGACACTTCATCACAGATTCCCAGCATAAAAACCGCCACTGAGTTCATCAAGGTAAAGATGAAAACTTTGAATTTTAGTAGTACTTTTGAAAAAAAACAAATGCTCATTTCCTGTCACTGAGCATGAGCAAAATGATCATGCATGGTGCTTCAGGTTTTGCGATCACCCTCTGCCGAGTAATTTTTCCTTCTATGAAATAAAAAAGACCTATGAGAGCAGCAGACTGAACAGGTGGAAACTTTGAGAAAAGTCTCAGTAGCAGTGGGATTTTTCCACACAGCCTCAGTGTCAACAGGTAATTAGCTTCTATTTCTTTCCATCTTTTTCCTCCATTTAGTATTCATCAAGCTTACAGTTTAGCTGCTGTAACCAAGATCATACCAGAGACAGCAGATTAGGGAATTGATTCTGTTCAACAGCAGTTTGATTGTATGATTGAATTCTCAATGGTCCTACGATGAAGAAGACCCTCAAGGATTAATAAAATAACATTTTTAATTGACAAGACAGGGATTCAAGGAGACTGCCTTTTCACAAAGCTCAAACATTTTTAAAAAGGACTTTGGTTGCAAAGAAATCTAATTTAACCCATTAACAAGGCAGACACACACTCTTCATTGACATACTACATACATACTCTGTAATTATTGCCTAATTTATAGTACTTAATAAAGAACAAAAGAATAACCAAATAATATATAAGGATTATCTTGATGAACTTGTGTTATGATTTATTTAATTCACTATATAAATTTATGAAAATGTTGTCTAACCACAGTGAATCACATGTACATGGTTACATATAGATACAAGCATATAGCAGTTCTGTCAATATATTTATATTTACCAATATTTGGCAATATATGTATATTTAAATTCTGCACTGTCTATGGAATACATCGTCCTTATAATTATAATTAAATGACAATAAAGATCTATCTATCTATCTATCTATCTATCTATCTATCTATCTATCTGTCTGTCTGTCTGTCTGTCTGTCTGTCTGTCTGTCTGTCTGTCTGTCTCTTTGTCTACACTGTCTATGGACTACATCGTCCTTATAATTATAATTAAACCACAATAAAGGTCTATCTATCTATCTATCTATCTATCTATCTATCTATCTATCTGTCTGTCTGTCTGTCTGTCTGTCTGTCTGTCTGTCTGTCTGTCTGTCTGTCTATGGAATAAATTGACCTTATAATTATAATTAAACCACAATAAATATCTATCTATCTATCTATCTATCTATCTATCTATCTATCTATCTATCTATCTATCTATCTATCTGTCTGTCTGTCTGTCTGTCTGTCTGTCTGTCTGTCTGTCATTTGACACTACCGAAGGCCCTGCAGTCAATTCTAAGATCAGGTTACAGGTCTGTGGATTTTTTTCTTTTCTTCTCCTGGTTTTCTCCAACCTCCTTTCCAAACACACATTGGACTGGCTACTCTAAATATACAAAATTTTCTCTGTGTGTGAATGTGTGTGTACACAATGCCCTCAAATACACTGCCATACCTGCCAAGGGTGTAATTCCACATCATACCCAGAATTCATTCATAGCATCATGATAGCAAGAAGTGATGGCTCAGTGGTTAAGGCTCTGGGTTACTGATTGGAAGGATGGGGGTTCAAGCCCCAGTATAAAAGCATTGGGGTATTGAATGGAAGAGTGCATTCCAATTCAAACATGTGCAAGATGCCAGGGTTGAAGCAAAACCCTTATTATTCATCAACTCAGTTGTATTTTAGACCAAATTGTCAGTCCAAAAAAACTTTAAAATTATATTGTGTGACTATCCGTAGCCCTACAACAACAGATGAAACGGTACCATGAAATAGACATAAAATCTTAAAATATGTTCTGACTTTTGTATTGTACCTTATCAGTTGGGTGGTACCTCTAAGGCAGTGGTTCTCCAAGTGCGGGGGGAGAAGGGGTGCAATGAACAGCAGGATTTATAGAATTTTTCTTGTTGTTTTATGTAATTTTCACTTATGACTTTCTCTATTAAATATAAACTTCAATAAACGTAAACAGCAAACAAACAATTAGGCCAATTAATGCGTGTAAATAAAAACATCAGTTGATGCCGAACTTGATGCTATTTCACATTATTAATTTAATAACTTGATATTTGTATAAATTTGACACTTTTAAAATTGAAGTATTTCATTACCAGGTTTTGGGTTGATTGAGTGCAGGGTGGGCTTGAAAATACTCCCCATTCTTAAATGGGGAATGTCAGAAAAAGTTTGCTCTAAGAATACATGGTTTTCATCTACATTTTGCCTTTGTGCATGTAAATCTGTAAAGATGATCAGATTATTTCCAAACGAATTACAGTGCATTTTTGTATCTTGAATAATTTTGTAGATTTTATATATATATATATATATATATATATATATATATATATATATATATATATATATATATATATATACATTTCCAGGTAAAAAAATAGCTATTAAAGGTTGCCATGAATGTACCCTTGAAGATGCAGTTGACAACACAGATATGGAAAAAAAAAAATTCAAAAAAGTTCATAATTATAGGTGGAAACCGACCTAAAATAAAAAGAAAGAAAAAAAAGCGCAAAGGCTCACTTTCTCTCGTTGATCCCGTTCTTCATCCAGCTCTCTCTGGAGAACCAGAGCCCGATCTTCAGCTTTATCAGCCTGCAGCTGTAAGGCCTGGATCCTCCTCTTCACAGCGTCCAGCGAGTTCAGAGCCATGACTGCACCGTCAGCAAACGCTCTTTCCCCAAAACCCAGAGTGCGCAAACAGCCCCAAACCTTTCCGATGGATGAAAGAAAGACCTGAAAGTTCAGTTCAAACTTTCAGGAATCACTTTGCTTAGATGTTCACCCTGAATTCAGCTTCCATTCGCTGTGAGCGCACTGGAGAAGAAGCAGAATGCGGGGAAAAAGAGCAGGAACGCGCCAAGAAGGGAAATAATGTTTAGCGTTAGATCTTCCAATCCTCGGAAAGAAAGCGGTTTCAGATGACATCACGCCTGTAGGAGGAGGAGGAGGAGGAGGAAGGTCTTCCTGTACAAAATGTGGGCAGACGCTTTTCTGGACGTTGGATGGATTTCATGAGCGCTTGGTTTTAGCAGGAGCTCAGGGGTGAAGTGTTCTAAAGCCAAAGAAACAATGAAGGCTTTCTGAGGTGCCACCTTTGACAAAGAACCTGGTTGAGAGCAGAGCGTGGGCTTTGGCTTGTACCACTTAAAGCTGCTTTTATTTGCAGTCAGGGCTTTGCATTTTTTGATAATAGACTCTGGAGATTTTCATTGCCCCCTGAGGCTATCAGACCCGAAACTGCTTTCCGTTCCCATTGAGATGACCTCTTGGTGTTTAGGAATGACTCGTATTCAGCTGATTAATAAATTCCTGGAGGTTCTTGTATTGTAAATTATTTCGAAAGATATTCCAAATACACACAAGATACACATGCGATATGTCCTACTAATCCCAATTCAAGGTTCTTGAGATGTTTACGAGCTACATAATGATTTAACTGATACAACTCATCCATGTAACATAAGAAAATTGGTGTTTGACTGGATTCTTGTTTGGGCTGTTATGAGAGGTGGAATGATTTTGTAGCAGTAATCAATCCTGAACCATAATCCAAAAAGTGTCTGATTAATTGGATTTACACACAGTTCAAATCCAAGGATCAACTAGGATTACTGTCTGAATTGTTTCCCCTCTCATCTGTCACTAACACACATGAATCAAGAGAGAGGGAGAGAGGGAGAGAGAGAACAAGAAAGAGAAAGAGTGGGAGACTTAACTCTCCCAGGAGGATGCAACCCACGTTCATTTTGACAATACAAAGAAGCAAAAAATACAAATCGAAATGAAGATTTCTGAAAATAAAAGAGTTACACTGGATTTAAGTGAAGGATGTGGCAAATATACAATCAAACCTAATCCTGTGATTGAAATTAAAAGTAATTTTATACTTATATTCCTACTCTCTTTCACTCAGTGTGTGTGTGTGTGTGTGTGTGTGTGTGTGTGTGTGTGTGTGTGTGTGTGTGTGGACAGCAGGAATGTGTATGAATGCGTTTTCTCTCCCCAGTGGAAGAGCTCTGGAGCGATGCATCAGACTCTGAAGGGAAAACTTCACTGTTTGCTTTAGACAAATTCCAACCATTCCAGAGCTGCTGCATAACTGACTGGGGTTTAGCCTTTGTCTCTCTTTCTATGTGTGTGTGTGTGTGTGTGTGTGTATATATGTGGTTATGTATGCTTGTGTTGTGTGTTAATATTTCTGAGAGCTGTAGTACTGCACAGTAAATGATTGCGTGAGTAAATGTAATAATGTGCGACGTGAACACTAACTCTTTGTCTTACATGAATTATTCAATGTTAAATTTGTGATCATGAAGATCTCTATTTGCAGTATATGGCATGAACAGTAGATATTGTCAGTCCTAAATAATGGTAATAGTATGTAATGGCATTAAAGGAATGCTTTTTTTTTTTTTCTCAGTATCATCACTCGTTGCAAAATCCATTTGAAATGAATGACCAGAGGTGAAAAGAAACTAATTACATTTACTCATGTTGCTGTAATTGAGTAGTTTTTTTAAATGTTCCACATTTTACTTTTACTTGAGTATGGTTTGTATGAAGTATTGTACTTAATTACATTTTTGATCACATCCGTTACTGAGTAATAAAATAATAATAATAATAATAAATCATGCAAATAGGGGAAAAAATCACACACCTAAACTACTGCAAAGATTGATTGATAAGCGGAAAACAAACGTGCAAAACTCACAAGAAAGAAAGATGGAGACATAAAACCATTGGTGCGAAAGTGCATAACTCACATTAGACTTGTTTCACAGACTGTAGTGGTTTTTTTTTTGTATTTGCTTTTATTTCTTTTTTGTTATTTCACTTTAATATGTAAAGGTGTTCCTTCAATTAAAAACAACTAGGTTGAAAAAAGTAACTGGTAAATTCACTCTGAGTAAATTTTAAATAAATTCATTTTACTTTTACTTGAGAAGATTTTTAGCCCAGTAAATTTACTTGTGCTTAACTAAATTTACTTTTTTTTTCTTCTCAACTTTTACTTGAGTAGAATTTTTTATGACACTTTTTACCACTGTGAATGACACTGTGGCTCAGACTATTTCTTTCACATTGTGGTTCCTTTGGCTTCTCAAACGTACCTCTCTGTACAGTTGAAATGTGCTTTGTACTGGAAACATTTCAGGTTTTTATGAAGAGTCTCAATGTGTTTAGGTGTTTAGGGGATCACTCTAATAAAAATCACTGCTGATGAGATGAGATGAGATTTTTTGTTACAGTTTTTAAACATTTGGCAGATGCTCTTATTCAAAGCAAATTACAATGATATCTTTTATACACTGATCAGTTGATGGTTAAGGTCCTGGCTAAGAGGCCCAGCAGTGGCAGCTTAGATTGTAACTTGTGACCTTTCGATTAGAATTTCAACACCTTGACCATTGAGCTACCACCTCCCTACAACAGTGATAAAAGAAATATATATATATATTTATATTTTTAATTGCAACCAGTATTGCAAATAGAATGAATGAGGCTAAACATAAGACTGTTGCAGGACCATTTTGCTACATGTCTGCTTAGTCTTTAGGTGGTTTTATATAAGTGTAAAGATTGTCTTTAAAATTTGGGTGCAATCCATATTTTTGAGGTTCAGGAGACCAGAAGAACAAGACGTGCCAGGAAATGGGCGTTTTTGGTCCCAGAGGAAGAAATGGCACAATTTTTGAGATGTAACATGCCCAGGATCCAAAAAGTTTGTTCCTCTTTGAAACCCTAATGGTTTTATTTTTAGAGTAGGTTTAAATGCACAATCAAAAACCCTCGACTATCCAAAGAACCCTCACAGAACCCCTATGCAATGGAGTGCATAAAGTTTTTGAACTTAGTTAAAGTGCTTTTTTTTTATTAAAAATGTTTTTTTTTTTAAATATATTTGTTTTGAGACCTATCTATCTATCTATCTATCTATCTATCTATCTATCTATCTATCTATCTATCTATCTATCTATCTATCTATCTATCTATCTATCTATAGATAGGTTTCCATATATATATATATATATATATATATATATATATATATATATATATATATATATATAAAAGCAGGCGATTATAATCTGCCCAAAATATACCTACATGGCCTCAGAAACTCAAAGTACTCACATCTGTCGCCTTCTTTTCAGACAGTTCCAGTTTCTCCTGGGCATCTTTGAGGGCCTCGGAGTACTTCTCGACTTCATCTTCTGTCCCCTTGAATTTCTTCTGCAGCCCCTGTAACTCGTCCTCCAACTAAATCACACAGCAGGAAAAAATATCATTTGTCCATCACTGCTCACCCTGGCATTAATAACAATCAACAACCAGCACCGTTATACCGCCTGTCAGTTTTACACACGTCAATTTTATTAGTTCTTACGTTTCCTAGTGCACCACTGAGTCCTCCTTACTGAATAAATGTTTAAACAAGCTAAACAACTTGGACAGGAATATTGTAATCTGACACTGGCCTTTCCACTGGGTTCACATACTAGCGTTAAGATGGACAGATGTATTAATAGACGTATTTATCTAGTCATGCCAGTGCTGTTTTCTAACCCTAAATATTCTATGCCGTATCAGTATGCTTTACATCATCATGTTTTAATGCACAATAACTTGTGGAGAATCTCAGTTGGATTTCAGCTCAACCGGTAACACCTGCTTCAGCTTGACTAGCAGTACCTGAGCTGCTGATAATTCCCTCTGTTCTGGTTAGTGTTTTTATTGTCTACACATTTCAATATAAAGAGTGTATTTATGTTATTCCAAACAATCACTTACTTTATTTTGCTAATGGATTAGTCAAAATTGCCTTTAATACTTGGATGATTAGGAAGCCGAATTATTAATCGGACATATTATAAAATAAATGAGGTTTGTGCCATTTATACCTAATAATAAAATAATAGAAAAAAAGCTAAATAATAAAAAAGTATGACCACTATTTAATTATTAAGCCAAGCATAGTTTCTGATCTCTGATATATATGTATATATGTGTGTGTGTATATATTTATATATACATATACATATACACACATTATATTAAGCTTCATCTCAACACTCCTCTCCACTGTAAATACAATAAGGTACATGAGCTCCACACAGAAGACCTCTTACTCCTTTCTAGAGTAACAATTTGTCCAGTGGTGTTTATTAAGCTCCATACTCATGCTCTTGTAACCAATACAAGCAGGACAGAAGGGCAGTTGGTATGGCACAAAAGTTATTCCTGGTGACTCCCGAGGCCATGCCTGCTCCCTGCTGCGATTCAGTGATGCCAAGGAGCTCCTGGGATCTAGCAGATGCCTCTCCTCCCTGTTTTCCCTCTGGTACTCATTATTATTAGTGAAACAAGCTTGAAAAGCTTGAGCTTCTGTAGGAGATCTGCCTATGCAGGAGTTAATCTTTAAAAATGGTTGCCATGGCACATTGCCCAAACAATTGCATCTTAATATAATATTTAAAAGAAACAACATCTTATTCATTAAAAAAAAAAAAAAAAAAATGAAAGAGAGAGAGAGAGAGAGATCATGTATAGACACAATACAAGTGTTTGCCCTCCATCCAAAGAATGTCCTTCTAAAGTACATGCACAAAATGGTTTTTTTTTTTCTTTTTTTTTATCCATCTGAAAATATGTTGAACTTGATCACATCTCACCAGCTTGCACTTGTCCTCCGACGTCTTCTTGTCCGTTTCGGCCTGCTCCGAACGATCGAAGGCATTTTCCTTGTCTGCCTTCAGCATCTGCATTTTCTTCTTGATCGCCTCCATTTTGCCGGCTGTGGTTCGACTCTCTTAAGAGAAAAATGTGCAGATTCAAAGGAGTGGGTCTCACTGACCAGTGTAGAGGAAAGATAGAGTGGAGTTTTTCCTTGGCAAGGTTGTGAAGACAGAAGATGATGCAAAGGACACCCAGAGAAAGAGAGTGAGAGACAGAGAGAGAGAGAGAAGGAGAAATGGAGTGGAGGGAAAGAGCAGACGAAAGCAGAATGAAACACAACGCTTATGTGGAAGGTTTAAACCTGAGGTAGCTGAAGTGGACCCTGCTCCCTAGTGACACACACCCCCATCCTTGAAGATACACACAACTCCTCAAGCATGCATACCCCATTTTTGACACGCATATACACACACATAACCAGACACACCACTACTCAGAAATGCACACCCCTCCCTAAACTCTTTCTCCAAAATCTTTTTCTCAACCACTTTCCATATTTGGATGCTGTATTTTTGGAGTATATTTGAAAGGAACTGGTCATTACCTCAGGACAATCAGGCTCTAGAGCAAGACGCTTAGATTATATCAGTTAACAAAAACGTGCAAGACATTTTACAGAACAGTTTCAGTATTTGAGATATAATTCCATGGCTTTTCATTTCATCGCTGCATTTCTTTTCAGTTTTTACTCTTAAAAGCAGAACGTGCACCCAATAATAATGAAATTCCTTTCATAAAAATAATAATGAAACGCACAAAAAAAACCCTGAACTTTTAATGTTAAAATGTTCACCAACTGCAAACCCAAAGTCTTGCTCACATGCTGTTTAATTTACAAAAAGAATGCATACATGAATGTTTAAAAGGAAAGATCTTTTTTCCCCGCATTAGCCACTCAAGTAGGAGTTAAGAGCCGATGGAAAAAAAAAAGACCTAAAGCCAGCCAAGGAAAAGTCTGAGGTCAGGCATGCTTATAATTTTCAGTTCCTCCTTCAAATCCTGGAAGCTTAACCTAAATTTAACATTAATAGGGAGGATTAAGAAGGCATTAAGTCAATGCTGCTGTCAGTGAAGTCACTTTTTTTATCTAAACCAAAGATTTAAAGGTGGCGTGTGTCAAAAACTATTTCTAGACCTCTAACCATTACAAAATGTAAGAAATACTTTTAAAACCATCATTTGCATTTTTGCCATGCAGTTGATTGAGATAAATATAGCTTATTAAAATATTTCGGTTTATGCTTAAATTACTCCGAGCCAGAAATTAGCTCCTCCCCCACATTTTATTATAACTCACTATAGGGACAAATCTGTGATCACAAATTTTGACATTACTTGCATAATTGAAGGTTACCATATAAGCTGTATGCCAATTCTTTTCAGTTTCTTTCAAAGTGAATTTTTTTTTTTTAATCCAGCAAAACCCAACATTTTCCACCATCTCATAAACAACAGCGAGATGCTTTTTATTTCTTATGCAGGGTAAAAATTCACCATATGCACAAATGTTAGCAATTCCGTTCCATTTTGTCTTCATTTGCACTTATAATTAACCTCCACTCTTCTGGGCAGATGTTCCACTAGATGTTAGACAGGCATTAGTAAAGTCAGCTACTGATGTAGGTGTGTAAGAAGGCCTGGGGTGCAGCAGCGTTTCAATCCATCCCAAAGATGTTGAATGAGGTTTAGAGTTCAGAGATTCAGGCCACTAAAGAGAAGAGTCCAACTGACTGTGTAAGACTGCAAGGACATTGCTTATAATTACACACTCTGGTGCTTATGATATTGGTTTGTAGATTTATAATCACTCTTGGTATCACCCAAATGAGGATGAGTTCTCCTTTTGAGTCTGGTTTCTCTCAAGGTTTCTTTCTCACACCATCTAAAGGAGTTTTTCATTGCCACATTTGGCTCATTGGGGTTAAACACACATACATGTAAATATAACTGAATTTTCTTTTATAATTCTTACATTCTCTAAAGCTGCTTTGTGACAACAGGAAATAAAATAAAATAAAATTGAATTAAACCATATCTTCATGAAGCTGTCTTGGTGCACAGGGACATTGTCATTCTGGAACAGGTTTGGAAAATGTAATGCTATTGCAGTTAAAAACAAAGACATACCAACCCTATGCTATTGTGTGCCCCCAACTCGTTTAGACAAAGATCCACATATGCCAGACAGGTTTCCCAATACTTCTGTCTGTAGTGTAGTAAGATTAATTATATCCCAACTGAGTAAAATATTATTATATGAGCCTTATCAGTGTAACTATTAATTATTTCAGTCGACTATTCTCCAAGACTCTTCTCCCCAGCTCCAAAACAACAGTCCAGAATAAAATCAAAAGAGGAAATAGTAGTCCTGAGTTAGCAAAAGTAAGCGGTTTTCAAATGCTGTAGAGAAAATGCACCAACAAAAAACGTTGCATGTTGCAACCTTGCTAAAAACATTGTCCAAGAATTTTTATGGCTCAGTTTTATTTGTGTCTCATGCTGGGTAGGAATGTAATTCTGACAGGTTCTTCGTACTTTTAATTAATCACTTGTGATCTAAGCATTTTTGAGGAGAGCGCTAATGGTAAATCTTTAGTTCTTTCAGACAAAGAAATGTCTGTATTTTTTATGTCCAAACAAAAGTTGGTGGACCATTTGCTATTTACAATATCTTACAAAACTGAGTACACCCCTCACATTTCAGCAACCATTTTAGTATCTTCTCAAGGGACAATACTATAAAAATGAAACTTGGATATATTTTAGAGTAGGTAATGTGCAGCTTGTACAGCAGTAGAGATTATTATAATAATATAATATAGATACTGTGATTATTGTCAAAATAGATGCCAATAAAAGTGAGTACACCCTAAGTGAACATGTCAAAACTGTGTCCAAAGAGATTTTGTGTGAGCGCCATTGTTATCTAGAACTGCCTTAATCTTCCTAGGCATTGAATTCACCAGAGTTGCACAGGTTGTTGCTGGGACCCTCCTTCACTACTTCATAATGGCATCACGATGCTGCTGGATGTTAGACACATAGTGCTGTTGATGTTGAACATCCAGTGCTCAGTATGAGAGAATTGTGAGAGCACCAAATTTTAACTGCTTTAATACAAGATACACAAGTTTGCATGGTCCTGACAAACAGACAAAAACATGAACCAGATGAATAGGACATGTGGCTTTGCATGGTTAAGCTATGTACAATTGTTATCACTTAGGGTGTACTCACTTTTGTTGCCAGCTATTTTGAAAATGATGGGTGTTTATGGAGTTATTTTGCACATTGACTACTATAAAATATATCCAAGTTTCATTACTATAGTATTATCCCTTGAGAAGATACTAAAATGGTTGCTGAAATGTGAAGGGTGCACTTACTTTTGTGAGATACTGTAAAATTTAGTCTTGTGCAATATAGTATTGTTTAAAATCCTTTAATGGATATATAAAAAAAAGCATATTAATTTTAAATTGCTTTTGTTATTCAAAAACGCTACTGGTACATTTGGGCTTTTTTGGTGCATTTGGTCGAATATGAGATGACAAACAGAAAACCAAAAATCTCTTAATGCAAATTAGACAAATCTTTGTTGATTACTGACTGCATAAATCAGGAAATATATATTTATTACAAAATATGCCTATAGTGCAAAGTCTGCATGAAAGATTCTTTCAGTATAATTACTGTATTCCTATTTGTTTTTCCCCCACAGGGTGCCAATACTTTTGCAGTACATATTGTTATTCATCAGTGAAATTATTTGCAAATGACTGACCCTTTGATCTGGAGAAACAGATCATGATCGAGGGAAATGAGAGAGTCAAAGGATCTGCTGCAGTAATGAGGAAAAGGAAAAGTAAACCCACCCACAGGAAAAGCTGTTCTTCTGTTTGTTTCCTTTTAAGGTAAAAACTCCCAAAAAAACACCAGCTGTCGTGGGAATAGAGGGTGCAGACTGGCAGCGTTAATAGAAGTGCATGTAGAGGTCCTGAGAACACGTCTACAGAGCTTTCAGGAGACTCAGCAGAGCAGTGAGTGAACTGATTAAATGAAGAGAACATAAAGAGTTAACTGGTGATGAGTCTAGAAAACAGGAATAATCAAGTCAACCCATGAATCTTAAAGAACGATAATGTAGAATAGTTTGTTGGGGCCAAAAGGGCTGGTTTGTGTTTTCCAGAACATGAGTTGGACTGTTTATACTTTTCCTCCTCGAGGGTTTGTACAGAAACATTGTGTGAGAAATGAACAGCATCCCCTGAGCATCTTTTCTCCAAGAATCAAACATTTTGCTTTTAAGGAAGGTCTGAGGGAAATGGCATAAATTGTTCAAGCCAACAGGAAGAGTAGATTCTCTCAAGTAGCCACTCTTTACAACCACGGTGAGCTGAAATGCATCACAAAATGTCGAACCTCAAGGGTGATGGTGCGCAACATCTTACGACCAAATCAAGCTTTATTCTGTTCAGCCAAGAACAAGAATCTGATATTAGGCGAAGAACCATGGTCTTTTTTACAATCTTCAACATGATCTAAAATGTACAAAAGAAATGTGTCCAAAATTAAAATTGTAGTTTGGTTTTCAGATTTGAACCCAATTTGCCTGAAGAAAAAACCTTAAGTTAGAATTTGGACAGTGTGTGCTATATATATATTTAATAATTACAATTTTGCTGCCATGTCTGTGGAAAATCAATATATCTTAAGTCTGTAGATGAGTTATTCCTGGAATAAAATGTTACACTTGAGGCTCCAATAGCCGTGTTGAGGATATAAAGGAAATTGGAGGCAGGTACAAAGGAATAGGGTTAGTATACATGTTGTAGTAACTCTACTATGTAAAATCAAACCTGAGTTAACCCTAGAGAATGATACAATTCATTTGAATGCATTGTTGTATAAATCATAAATGAAGAGGAATGAATAGATAGAGAGGGACAAGCCTGGTCCATCAGTCAACAGCAAGTCATGTACATTCTCCAGGTCATATGAGGAGTTTGAAAATATACAGGGCTCTGTCTGCTCAGACAACTCCCACTCTCTTGGCTTTATTGACTTACAAACTGTCTGTCTATGTTACAATCCTTGTGTGATTAAAAATAGGGAAACTTCAAGATATGACCAGTCCTGAACTCATGATCTGTCCTATTACCATCCAAACAGAATCTTCTAAAAAACTGAGGAAAGGTAGTACATAAAGTATAAGACACGTGCATGTTGTTATAGGAAAATAGTCGTGTTCTTTCTGACTTACTGTGGATTATTTAATCAAAATGAATTATTTCCCTTCAATAACACATCCTCACAATAACACATGATGTGTTTTATTAATTTAATACCACAGCAATTTGCCAATAATTCAAAGATTTTATTTCTTGAATTATGACAATATTACTTTGTATCAATTTATTTATTAATAATGTGGAACATCCAGAAGGTAAGGAGCACTATATGGACAAAACATGACTTTTCCAGCTGTATATGATTCTTGACAAGGCGCCTGTTCACAAAGAGAGCTCCATGAAGATATGGTTTCATGGGTTGGAGTGGAAGATCTTGACTGCTCTTCTATAGAGCTCTGATCTCAATCCTACTGAGCACTTTTGAGATTAATTGGAATGCTGACTGCACCCCAGGCCTCCTCATATCACCTCCATCAGTACCTGATTTTACTAACACCCTTGTGGCTAAATGAGCAAAATCTCCACAATCACACTCCAAAATCTAGTAGGACATCTTCCCAGAAGAGTGGCAGTTACCATGAAAGTAAAATGGGAATAAAGATGGAATAGAACATTCAAAAAGCACATACTAATCTTATGGTCAGGTGTCCATATAATGGACATTTGTCGATATAGTGTATCTGCACAATTGCCAGAGCTGCTGTCATAGAAAACTGATCCACAAGGATTTTAGCCAATCAGAATCCAAAATTCTACTGTTCTGTGTTATAAAATAGTACAATAGACTGATAGATCATGTCAACTGATTATGATTGTATCATTTTGGCAACGCAATCCTTAACAGTTATCGACTGTTCAAGTTTAACCTCTGCCTCACAAAGCAACTGGTGGTTGACTTTTGTCAGTGTGATCTTTGGAAGATCTGTGGAGAGACCAAGCGGGAAACGTGTGAGAGGTTTACTCAGGGGTTAGGTTACTCTAATCTTACAGGCATTCTTGAGGAGTGCGGTGATCTCCTTGTGTAGCTAGTGACTCAGAGACCCAGAGATGCATGGAGAGTTCTGTGAGGTCGTGTTACATTAGAGAGAATATCCGTCAAAAGAAACCCCCATAGGGAGATGCTGACATATAGGCCAGATGAGCTCAGAACATATTCACATTACTTGAATTACATGTCAGAATAGCAATAATAGTAGTAATTAGTATAACAAACAAATGTGTTTGTATAGAGCATTAAAACTATTGGTCACTATTGTTGTGTAATATATAATAAAAAAATTTTGTCGAAAATCCTAAAGAAATGGGGGCCTAATAATCAAAGCAAAATGTTTACAAAATGTTTGAATGTGAATTTAAAATAGATTTACCACATAATTCCTAATATTCTCTCAAATAATGTGCTACAATTTGGGATCTTGAAAGATGGAGCACATAGTGATCCCGGGGATTAGCATTAAGCCTGCATCAGCTGATATGGGCTATATGCCGGAGTGAGAGCATTAAGGGCTTTAAATGTCAAAGGCAAGACTTTCTATTCAATGCGAAATTTAACCCTTACTTTGCACCCATGCAACCTGTGTGTAAAACACTTAATAATGATTAAATGAAACAAACACATTTTTCTGTATTATCTCCCCTTATTTGCCCCACTTTTGTCATCCGCCAATTACCGTTTGGACAGGTCTCTTTTTTAAAGGCTATTTAGCAGAAGCCCCAATCCAGAGCAATTATCTCATTCATACAACTAAGCAGTTGAAGGTTAAGGGCCATGTTCAAGGACCCAGTAGTGGCATCTTAGTGGTTAAACTCATGAACTTTTGATTAGAAGTCCAACATCTTAACCAATGAGATACTCCTTCAGTGATTATTAAACTCTCTACTGTCTTTATTCCCATTGCCAATCCCTGCATCAAGTTGCTCTATATGCATTAAGTTCAACTTTTTCTCCAAGTTTTGTTGCATTACTGGATATGCCATATCTCTATACTCAGTCGCTTTGTGCTGTGAGTCACTGTACATGTGGACATAACTTAATAACATAATTCTGATTCAACACATTAACCTAGCTGAGTGCATCTTTCTGAATTGCTGCTCAAGCTGCATAGAAATAAACTTGACTTGACTTTACTGACTTGACTGCTCAAGCTGCATCACTGGGCAGCATAACACACTTTGAGAAAAGCATATTGACTCTAAAAAAGACTCAAGACGAAGAGAATGCCAACCCACTAAAGCCAGGTGCACATTGTGGCAACGATCGGTCGTCTGAGACAAATGTAGAAAATCCTTAAAGATGCCTATGATCTTAGGCTAAAATCTGTAGACTTTGATTGCTGGATTGAGGTGTTTAATGGCCTTTGCAATTTTTTTTTTCCTCTGATGAAATTCTGCTAGTGTCACTTGATAACGCATTTAGCGTGACAACTTCAAACCACTTCAAGGAAAATGTGGAAATGAGTCAGGTGGACAGTACAGCAAGAATTTTGGGGGGAGAGGCATATTTATGGTGTTTTTATTATCAAGACATTTCATGAATAATATTCACGCTAGCGAGAAAACACGGGTCTGAAAGTGTCACGGATTGATGGCGAAAAACTTCGGAAAAGTGAATCAGTTTTGGACTGTCAGTCGGTCTGACATTATGACAACTGAGATCCTACAGTGTGACGTGGGGATCATGTTCGTGCAGTCTGACAAGCAACAATTGCAAAGGACTAACAAAAAAATCGCACAGTGTGCCAATTCTGCTTCCCTTTTCTCCTTGCCACAGCTGGATATGGCCTTGTTATGCATAGGTATTGTTCAAACGTGCATTTAATTTGAAGTTTTTTCTTCTTCCAAGTTTCAATTGCTTGCAAAAATCTCTTAAAACATCACCTTACTAGTGGTTGAAGCCCCTACAGTTCTAACCAGATGAAAGCAGTTACTGAAGGGCAAATAAATGCAGTACATGTGTTGCAAATCACAGAGTGATTATCTAATTTGCTTAGTTTGAATGAAAGTGGCCTTTGTTCAGCAAGCTTCCTATCTGTGGCATATAATTGTGTTAGACAATTGAAGAGACACTTTCAGTGGTCAGATGTTCTGGTGTTGTTGCAGGTAAAATCAGATATCAGTTATATTCTTTTCTGAAAAATGCTTTATTATTTAATATGTAACTTACAAATGCTTTTCTGTAACATTTTTTTGGTAATGAATTAAAAATTCCTTGGAAACCTAAAAGTTTTACAAGAAAATGTATATAAAATATGCGTGTCCATGCTTTTCCACACTGTTGGTATCAAAGATGAATGTATCAACATTATTAAAAAGTCAGCACATGGCTACCCTGGGAAAACAGATCCCAATCTAACACTGTTGTGCTGTCTATAACTCTCTGTTCACACTCCTTTCATCAGTCCTATTTCAGGATAGATAGATTGAAAGGCAAGGAACGTTATCTGCTGAAATCATCGTTCCAACAATGTCCCCGAAGACAAACTGAGATTCCACTGGGCAAGCAGAAATAGGCACATCACTCAAACGACCGCTAACAACCACCGATGCTAAAACATCGATGAACATCGTTGAGGTGACAGCTGTTGTCTCAGAATAAGCAAGATATAAGCTTCTGGAGGTCTGGGCCAAGAACCTTACAGTGCTGATAGCTTTTAGGCTGCAGCTGTATGTCTAGCTCTAATAAGGCTTGGGTCAGTGCTCGGTGGGTATATAAATGGGAACAACAGGTTCCTCAGTGTAACGTCAACAACATAGTCGAGCTTCTCAACTTCCAACTTTTCATAACTTTTTCTTCAAAGTTTTAGGCCAATATGAGACTTTGAAAGAAAGTTACAGCAACATTTCCAGAAGGTTTGTTTGTAGTTAGAAGCCAATTGTCATATAACGGTGTGGTTTGTGTGTTCCAAGGAGGTTTTCAAGAACAGCATAGACTTTGATAGCCAAGACAAAACATTCCCAGAACATTCTGAAAAGGTTGCTAATAAAATAACCAAATGCAAAAAAGTTTGTGGAAACATTTTATTTTGGTTACTATCGTTAGCATTTTTTTTCTTCAACAACTTCTACTCAAACCATTATATTTATTTCTATAAATTTCAAATAGTTTTATTTAGACTATTGTGGGAAAACCACATGTTCTCAGAACCCAAATACAAACATCTGCAGATAGTTCTGTGAACCAAAATGTTTAGCTAGGAGACTTTTTTGACATTTTATGTATCTTGTTAGCAAAACTAGAGACTCAGTTCAGACCGTAATCATGACATGGGCGTGACTGACTGCATTTGAAGGTGGTGGGAAATAATGTATATTTATTCTCAAACAGGGTGATATTAAGGACATCCTTCATTAAAGACTTGATCTCGACGGAATATTCAAGTTGGATCAAGTTAATAAAAAATTAACCCATTCTGCTAGATTCCTCATGATACCTGCAGTAACCATGTAGTTGTCACCAGAGGGCGCAATTGTACAAACAACTTAACGTCTCACTAGCGGCTCAGTTTATAATCATATGTGAAAGACTAGAATTGTAGATACACCTGTGCTAGGTCAAATGTTTATATAACTGGTTTTAATCATGTGCACATTGTCCATCCAACCATCCATCCATCCATCCATCCATCCATCCATCCATCCATCCATTCTTTTATCAATCCTTCCATCCTTCAGTTTACTTGTCCTACACAAGGTCATAGGGGAAACTCTGGGGGACATCATGGAGAATAGCAGGGGACACTTACAAACACACACACACACACATACACACACACACACACACACACACACACACACACACACACACACACACACACACACACACAGAGCCATTCACAAACTACAGACATTCAGAACAGTCTTTAGACTCACGTCTGGACTTGGCGAGGAAACCGTAGTACCCTGATGAAACCTGAATATACAGCATTTACCTAAGTGTACTCGGGATGGTATACTCCTTATATTTTCATTTAGACTCTATACCTATGTATTTGTAATTACACATCATGATTTTTTTTTTTTCATTTCTGATTTTCTTTTATTTAACTCGAATTCCATAACAATTTCGGGACTTTACATTAGAAAACCAGAAACTTTTAATTATTATAAAATACCTTTTTGGATTATATAAGATTGCAAATGTCATTAAAGCCACAATCATTATAACTGATTTCCTTAGTAGAAATGTTAATGTACCTAAGCAAAGGTGTTTTCTGAAATTATAGAAAAACTTTTTAATGTTTGAAATTCTAATTTTTTTTTCTAATTTGCTCACTGATTTTAATGCAGTATTTCAAATGCCATGTGAACATGTCGTGAAAAACATGGCTGTGTCCTTTCTCTTGATATTCTCTTACATTTTCAAACCAGGCTCGTTACTTTAGTTTTAATCTATTTGGTGACATCATGGATATTTTTTCTTCTCATTGCGCACCGTTTTTAGTCCATTTACCTGTTTCTTGTCATTGTGTGGGTTTTTCAACCTTCCACTGGTGTATCGTTTCCTGGCTCTCACATATTACAGATGTAAACAAGTTTATGAATCAAACAATGAGAAAGGCAGAAAACAACAAGAAGTATGGGGTTAATGTAGAGGGACAGAAGGAGTCAGCGAAGTAAACATGACTGAGAACAGAGACCTTCCTGATCACCTGATCATCATCTTTTCTCTGCTCACGTTCTATATAGTGGTTGTTCAACCTGGACACATTCATTAGATAACAATTTTTTAATTATTTAGTATTAATATATTAATATGATGTGAGGTCCAGTTATCAGAGTCACACTAAAACAGGTAGTAGTAAAGGTTGCTTATTTTTTTATTTTTATTATTTCTTTTTTTACATGACCTGTAACCTACTGTTTGACCAGTCATAACTCAATATGTAGGATCTGGGGGAAAAAGTGTTAACTGTGCTGAAATACCATTGTTACTCATTGTGCTTTTCACAATCCGTAAAATAAAAATAAAAAATACAAAAAAATATATATATATTACTAATATTATTCATTGAGTGGGTTGTAGAGAATGTCATGATGTAGAGATCCTTTCATCCTTCCTTCCTTCTGCAGCATTTGAGCAGAAAATGATCCAGTGGATTCTCAAATGTTTCTGATCATCCAGAGGCATCAAGAAACGTCAAAAAATAATCCTTTTTGTAAGACTACAATTGCACCCGTTGTTCAAGATTATCTGTTTTGAAGTCTTTTTAACGACCGAAAATGTTATTTGTAGAGTGCTTTTAAAAAAGGAGGTTATAAAGTTAAAAAGCAAAGAAGTCATTTATGGGAAGCTAAATGGAAATAGGTGATTGTGAGCAAGGTAGCATGTCATGTGACCTGATTTTTTTACAGCTTCATATTAGACTGAGGAATCTGGAGAATTTAATTCACCCTGGTGCCTGGAGCAGAAGTTACAGCAAGAAGGTACTGATGTGTCCAGAAGACCCAGTATTCTCTATTCAACACTCTTCTTAATATTTTCATATTCAGACACTGTCAGTCAAATGAAAGACTCACCAATGATGTCTTTCAGGAGCATTTAAACCGTGCACAATGTTTCATAGGATTACTTTATAGGCTTTGGGTGCTCCAGGATTGGCGTGCTCAGGTCTGTTGATTTTGTTTAACCATGTAATCAAAGAAATCTGAGAACAGGAATTAAATGTCCTGGATCGCATGGCAGACGAATACCATCTCCACAAATCTGACCTGAAACAGACGAACTGGGGTGTTTGTGCAACAACAATCACGGTGATAGGAGGCATGGAGTAGTGTATTGTTTTTACATAAATATACAATACGTTATTAAATTACACTGTTTTATCACAAACCAGCAGTGATATGTAGTTGTATGTATTCTTTTGTGGGCCTTGAATGAGAGGCCTCCTTCACCAATTTATCATTTGTTCCAAAATGGAAAGGAAAGTGTGCATGGATTTCATGGCTTAACATCCCGCCTGCTGAAGCATGTACAGGTGAGCCATTAGCTAGCTCACTAGCTAGCCAGGTTGTACAGTATGGAACCTCTTTGCTAAATGCCAGTGTTTGTACAGGATAATATGAAATGGCCATCTTTAGCCTAAATAGCTAAACTAATTAGCTAAAGCCACACATGAATAAACATAAGATAGCTATCTAGGTTATGAAACCTAGCGAGCTACTGTACCCCAGCTAACAATACTTCCTTTTGTATTCTGTTGTTAAAGGAGGTGGTGTTCATTCAGTAGTATCAATTGTAGAAACAATTTCTAAAGTAATTATGCATGTAAATTATTTCACCAGACAACTTGTTCACTCTTACTTATCTCTAATCTCATATATTTCATCCTAAAAGCCCTGATGCACAAACTTGGAGAGAAATGGAGAAATGCCACAATGAGCCGAACGGGTCAAAGAGTTCATGTCTAACCAGTCGAGAAATCTCCTAACCTTTGTCTCAGCACTGACACTGTTTTGACATCAGCAGGGGGTCTTTCTCACACGCTCTTTTCTTTTGTGCGTATTAATGTGAAGAGGGAGGGGTGGTGGTTTAGAGGGGTGGGGGCCCTCATCTTTGACCCCATTGGCTGAGAGTGCTGGAACAGACAGGTCTGCCTCCAGGGCAGTTTTAGAGATCAGTGTGTCCTTCAGTGTGTGTACACAACGATTCCAGGCACCACAGAAAAACACCTGGGATTTTGAAGAACGTTCTACTGCTTGTATTGGAGATGCTGGTTTTGAAAATTCATAAGTGGCATGTTGGAAAATATATAATAATTATGCCTAAAATGTATTCATTTAATGGCCTTTCAGCATTATTATTACAGGTAAATGAAGATACCTGCCACTAAAAACACTGAACACTTTTACTGTTCCAATAAGCTGTCAAAACACATGATGCTAAGAGTTTAAAAGAAGCTCAAATTTTCAAAAGGAACCATAATTAAAAAATGTGTAAATAACTATTATAAAATCCTAATCACATGACACATCACAATATTAAGATCTAAGATCTTTTGACACTTCCAGCCATGTGTGGTTCTTTCTCAGACTGTGACCAGAAAGCTGGAGGAAAACACTTGCATATGAGTCTTTGGAAGTCCATTGAATTTTCCCTTCACTTGGAGACCCAAACAGCAGGACAGTACTCCTGTTCACAAAGCCAGATCAGTGAAGATATGGTTTACATGGGTTGTAATGAAAGATCTTGAGTGGCCTGCTATAGAGCTCTGAGACTATAGAGCTTTTAACCCTATTGAACAACAAATCTACACAAACAGAAGAAAAGTGAAGATTATTATAACAATAAATGGAGACTGAATGTGAAATGTAAATGTAATTTAAAAGCACATATGAATTATATGGTCCGGTGTCTACAAACCTCTACCCATACAATGCATAATAGATTTTAGATAATATAATTTGTTGGAATTTCTTGTCTTGTAACCTGCACACAAGGAGTAGCCAATTAGTAAAGCCAATTCAGCTTTCTAGCAAAACCCAGACACAATTGAATGCATCTGTCTGCTAAAGTGAGCAATCTAGAAGTGAAGAGAGCTCCTGGGGGACCTTAGGTGTCTCTGAAGAGGTATGATTTCACAAGTCCATTTCTTCATGCCTTCCAGGACTTCCACATATTGTAGGTCCACAGTTAAAGAA
The DNA here is from genome assembly GCF_014805685.1 of Silurus meridionalis. Lineage (NCBI taxonomy): Eukaryota > Metazoa > Chordata > Actinopteri > Siluriformes > Siluridae > Silurus > Silurus meridionalis. Next base: position 4,118,165 of record NC_060903.1, read on the forward strand.
CTGGGTCTGACAGAGACTGAGCACTCCTGCACTGGATGCACTTACGTAACCCGAGAAGACAAAAAAACAGTTTTAAATCATAGACAACAACATTTTTTTAAGTGACAGAACAAAAAGCATTTGTGAAGCAGCAATGGACAGATTAATGTGCATTTTGAATTCATAATGACAGCAACATATTTCCACTTAGGCCTGTGAACCAGTTTGTGACTCAGTGTGTGATATTCCGTTCAAGCCACATATTAAATAAAAATAAAAATAAGAAAGCGTACATTTGATTACTCACAGTGTCCTCAGGAATAAAAATATCTTTTGACATCTATTTATTAAAATGCTGTCTCTGCACTACTTTAAATAGACCGATTCGTTTGACTCATGCTGCCCAAGAATGAGCCTGATAATAATAAGGGTCAATATTCTGATTTCCTTTATTTGTTCGTGTCTGTTCCCTTTTTTATTTTCTTCTGCACTCATGTATTATTTATTATTTGTTTTATCAATAAAAAGCAAAGATCAGTCTATGTCTCGGCACACAGTTTAATGGAGGTAATTTGTTATGCATTGCATAATATCTTATTATAAATTCTTATGCTGAATTATATTATTATATAACGTCTGACGTACAAACCTTTCCTAGCACATGGTTATTGGCACAGTGCCGAAACTCTGTTTGGGTGCAAGGGGTGTGCAGACAGGAATCAAACACGGTGCCAAGGACAATTCTTGGCACAGGATCAAAGATCAAATTTTTGTATTTATTTTTATAAAAAATAAAAAGCGCAAGAGTTCAATGAGTTAAAGCAAAGTCAGAGAGTCAGAGTAGGGTTTATGGTGGACTTGGTAGAAAAAATTTGATTAATGATATGTTTTTTTTCCATATTTGTCCTTCAATTATTATTGAGATATTTCATAAAATATTTTTCAAAACTAGAGTCACATGATCACTCCCACCCTCCTCCATAGGCTGGCTGACAGCTAGGTCACGCTTCTTGCTGGTTTTTTCTTTTTTTCTTTTTTTGGACGCTCAACCCATGCCCCCACATTCACATCCAGCCAATTAGAAAGTGCCAAGAGACACGCTTCTGGTATAAATTTAAGGAGCAGCCACTCGCAGGGTATCTGTTGAAGTTCTCATCTCAATATATGTGTCTAATTTATTAAATCTATTTATTGTTACATTTACTAGAGCTTTATATTAAATATTCACAGACTCTACTATGGGAAAAGAAATAATCTGGGTGTTGATCACCGGATTTTCTGTTATTTCATGTGAGTCTTTGTTAAATTCATCTGACATACGTTCTGCAGGTAAGTGAAGGAGTTTTGCACTCTTTGTTTAGCTGTTTAAAAAGCATACAAAATATTAATTATATATTATAACATTGCATTTTGTATATCAAGTCTCTAAAATATGCATAAATATAGTAACTATTAGTTTTTCTGATGTCTTTCAGCTGCATTTCTGTTTCATGTACATACAATAACATAAGCATTAATATAAAGAATACAATATTCAAGGAATCCAGAAGTTCACACTGATGTTAATTCTTAGTCTAATAAATTCATACCAGAAACCAGGACTATAAGGGGCTTTCTTTCTTTATTACAAGGTAACACAGACTTTAGAAACATCCAGTCCAAGTTTTCGTTAAGAAACGCAGAGTTCCCGGATGAGGACTTGTGCTACCTCGTGCCTGGAATAAAAGAGACTGTATCAGACTGCAGATTTAAGCTCGATGCGCGGACATTTCTGGTGATTCACGGCTGGTCGGTGAGTTTAAAACCAGTATACATTCATATTGAATATCTAAGTGCTCTTTGTATTAGTTTGATGTATTCTATCCAAAACCTGAGCATCTTGATATAAATTGTTATAATTGTGAGCGTTTTTATACAGGTTGCAGGACTATTTGAAAGCTGGATCAGCAAGCTGGTGTCGGCTTTGTTCGAGCGCGAGCCCAACGCCAACGTCATCGTGGTGGACTGGTTGGACCGTGCCAGCCATCACTACCCCACCTCAGCTGAAAACACCCGACTAGTGGGCAGGGATGTGGCCCACTTCATCAACTGGTTAGAGGTACAAATTCATACATGATTAATTCCTATGACATATACCTTTCTCTCTTTTTTATATTTATTCTGAGAGTTTATCATCTTACATTGCATGCTTTCTCTTTTTTATTTCTCTAAAGGTTATAGGCTACCCACTTGAGAAGCTCCATGTTATGGGGTACAGTCTGGGTGCACACGTTGCAGGCATCGCAGGAAACCTGTCTAACAACAAAGTCCATAGGATAACAGGTCAGGACCAAGTTTTTGTCCACAACCTTTATATTCCACATACTGATATTAATTGGGATGTACTTGCTCGGCTCATATATCAGACCTTGTTTACAAAGCAAGCATTTGTTGGGGTTTTATTTATAGGCACGTCAGCATTTGTTTAGCCATTTGTTTAGATCTCTTTATAAATCGATTATCCAAAAACGATTATGCAAAAATTATCCAAAAACATTCCCTTTTATAATTCATTAATTATTACAATTAGTTAGTTTTTATGTATGCTACTGGAGACAATTTCATATAATATTGTTTTTTATGCATTACAGAAAGGTAGATTTATTATTTAACATTTTTTCCCCCTAATTTTAGGCTTTGACCCGGCTGGCCCGACCTTTGAGCATGCCGAAAGGCCAAACCGACTCTCTCCTGATGATGCGAAATTCGTTGACGTCCTGCACACGAACACCAGAGGCAGCCCGGATCTAAGCATCGGCATCCAGAGACCCGTAGGCCATGTGGACATCTACCCTAATGGTGGCACCTTTCAGCCTGGCTGCAGCCTGCAGAACGCCATGAGGATGATTGCTACATATGGCTTGCACAGTAAGTTATTTTGTTTACATTGACATCAATTATAATTGTTTTACAGATACATGGTCATGTATTTATAATTTCACATTACTACTGTGGTAATGATGGGGTCCTGTGGTGTTTAATGCCATCAATCACTAATTATTCTGTAACTACAGTGGAACTAGTAGCGTTTACAAGAATGAGACGTAGAGCTGCTAAGTCTTCCCAGAATTACACGTTCTATGATCTCTGATACTGTCCTGAATACCGTATTTTTCGGACTATAAGCCGCTACTTTTTTCCCACGTTTTGAACCCCAGGCTTAAACAACGAAGCGGCTAATTTATGAATTTTTCCTGGGTTTTCCCAGTTTCACAAACTTCAAGCCAAAAAACTGAGCGACAAAACATTAGACCAATGAAATTTCCGTACGGAAGCGAAAAAACACACCTCACCTGTGTTCTGAGCTGCACGGCATCGGGAGAAAAAACTTCCATCGGGTGATTTTTAAACGCACAACGATGCCAAAAGATAAACTCCCGAGAGAAATATTTGTGAAAGGAAGAAGGAAGACAGTGAACAATGACTTTCTTGGTCGGCTACTGTTTAGATACAAGCCGTTGTAACGCGTGAAGGGATAGCTGGCTTCTGGCATGCTATTCCCAAAATACCGCTATAATCCTAAAGGAAGCACAACATATTTCACCTGTTACACAGTGTGTAACGTGTCTTTCGTTAAAGCCTGTGTAAAGTACATTAGTGTAGGCTTATAGACAGGTGCGGCTTATTTATGTTAAAAATAAAAATATTTGTAAAATTCCACTTTTTACTACAAAGTAAATTCAGCCTAGTAGGAAATGTATATAGATTTGTAATAGCAGGAAACAGTGGTGTATGCTAACTGGTAGCTCCTGGGAGCATTAACTGGTCAAAGATTTATGATGCCTGAAAGATATATTTCTTGTGACGTCAATGCTCCACCTGAATTTTCAACAGACATGGACCAGCTGGTGAAGTGCTCCCATGAGCGCTCGGTGCACCTGTTCATCGACTCGCTGGTAAATCAGGATCAGCAGAGTCTGGCTTACCGCTGCAGCTCCAAAGAAGCTTTTTACAAAGGCCTGTGCCTCAGCTGCCGCAAGAATCGCTGCAACAAGCTGGGTTACAATGTCAACAAGGTCCGAACAGCCAGGAGCACCAGGATGTACCTCAAGACACGTGAGATGATGCCCTACAAAGGTATGTGCAAAACACCCGACTCAGTATTATTTTATTTGCTAATGTTATTGATTTGCTGGCTTGTATGGTCTTTTATTTGTGCTATATTAACATACATGACATATTCTTTTCCTCTAGTTTTTCATTACCAGATTAAGGTACATCTGTTCAGCCAGAATGATTTGGCCTTGGATAACCAGCCTGTGAAAATATCTCTGTATGGAACTCTTAATGAGAAAGTAGACATTCCAATAATTGTGTAAGTATAACTATGAAGCCATCTTTTAAACTGTATTTCATTATGTAATTATCAATAACTACTATTAATTCTGCATATACACACCACATTGATGCTATATTGATGTAATAGTAGATAGATATTGATGTTAAAACAACTGTAAATGAACTTTGTATGATCATTTGGGTGATATGAAAGTTTCTCCTGCTTCCTCGCAGGCCGAGCATGATCACCAACACCACCATCTCTTTCCTGGTCACCTCGGATGTGGATGTAGGGGATCTGCTGATGCTTAAGATTCAGTGGGAAAGCGATTCATACCTGCCAAGCTTCTTCAGCACAAACCAGTTTCTGATTCGCAAAATGAGAATTAAATCCGGCGAGACGCAAGCCAGGTGAGTAGCGTTCATGGTAAAATCATTTCTGCATCAACTCAAAAATTAAATGAATCATAATTCATTTTTTACTTTGAAAAACATTTTTATTTTAAGAGCAGTTGAATAATGTTTTAAAAGCAAGTCCTTGCTAGCTGACTAGCTGTTTTTCCTGAGGTAAAAAAAAAAATGCTCTAAAACCTCTTAAACCTCTATTTTATATTTTTCTTTTGCTGCAGTTATTGTAGTAGGAAATGTTTGTAGTCATGGAATAGCATGAGCCATTTCAACAGAGATGCCATTTAGCTAGCTAGCGACGACCTTCAAATCAGGTTTCTACAATTTTACTTAACGTAGAAAGAGAATGTACCTCTTATTATTGGTTCCTATTCCCTAACACACAGGGACTAAATTATGGGTGCAGAATGCATGTATGAAGAATGCGAATGTGAACGTGACCTTTTTCTTTTCCAGAGTGTTTTTCAGACCCAAGGATGTGGATTTTGCCCGGCTCACTCAGGGCTCCAACAAAGTGATCTTTGTAAAATCCAAAAGCAACAATCTATACAGCAGGAGAGAGCAGAGGTAAAGACAACGGGATAAAAAAACGAATCCAGTGTGTATGATCTTCGAACAAAACATCTTCTTGGTTCTAAGCGTTTTAATTGTTTTCAGGTTGCACAGGCTTAAAATGCATGGCAGCTTCTTCAAGCAGGACAAAAACGAGACACCGGCAGATCCGGAAACGCAAACAGAGATGAGCAGAAAGATGGTCAAGCAGAGTTCCTGAGGCGGGTGCTGTGAAACGCATTGCTTTTATGATCGAACGAAAGAGTTTGGAGGTTTTATCATTTGTATACAATTTATATAAGGTGGGCCTGTATGCAGTATTAGAACATTAGAACAACATTAATTGTGACTGTAGGATATTTTGTGCATAATCACATCACAATTTGCTGTTACATAGCACTTTTTATGTTCACTTGTATTCTATTGTATTAATGCTACTTTAAAATGATTTGGTGTATATATATAACATATCCAGTATGTTTCTTGCTTAAATATCTCTTACATAACAGTTCAGATCTAGGATTCAATGCTACAGCTACCTCTGCTACAGAATTCAACATTCCAACTGGGAATTCATATTTAAAAAAACAGCCAAAATTCCAGGCAAAGAGTGTGTCTTTTTTATTTTTGCAGTTTTTAATGTATAATATTGTTCGTCTTATGTGTCTGTAATATATTTGTACTATAACAAATGCCTAGATTCTCAATGTACAGCATAGTCGTAGGTCAGATCTGTAGATTTTACCTGACCGGTTTTCCAGAATCATTAGAGCACAGAGATTGTACATCTTTTTGGAGATTCTTTCTACCAGTTATAAAGTAGAAATTGAGCCAATATGATATTAGATCTAACCCTTAATCATGCAAGTGCTGTTTTACCAACAATGCCTTTGTTTTGGATATTTATTTCAAGCTGTCTTACTTTGTATTGTGTATATATTGTGTCATTAACATGAAATCTTGTGAACTTGTATTTGCAAATGTAAAGTATATTTCCATACATAAAAAAAATGCTTTATGTAAACAAGATCTATTTTTTCATAACACACTGAAGGAACAGGAATTCACACCACAATCCCTATTCATTGATATTCCCCTCCCCAAAAACCCCACAAAAAAAACAAATGTTTTACACAACAGTTACACTTGTGTTGGTCTTATAGGATTGAATAAATGGCCAACTGCTTCTCTACATTTTAAACCATTTACATTTTAACTCTGATGGACAGGAACCATTGGATACACACACCCACATGTCTTTAGAGTAGCCATATGCCCACAGTTGGCTGTAAGAAGGGCTTTTACTCCAGTGTGTGTGTGTGTGTGTGTGTGTGTGTGTGTGTGTGTGTGTGTGTGTGTGTGTGTGTGTGTGTGTGTGTGTGTGTGTGTGCACACGTGTCCAACAGGAATGAATGGCTGAAAGCGTCCTCTGTTTTGCCCTGTGGACACTTGAGAATTTCACACGCCATGTAATTCTATTCGCTACGCATGCTGTTGCTGCACAAAATGAATTACACAGTGTGTGTGGTGTGTTTTGAGTGTGTTGTGTGTGTTTGTCCATGAAGCACTGTTGGAAACAGAGGTAAGGATGTCGAATTGTAACTGGCACCAAAGTGTAAACGGATGTTCAAATCAAATTTTTAGTAAAAGGCTATTTATATTGTAGATTTCTGCAGCTTGGAATTCGACTTTTGACGAGGGTTTGATGAGAAGATCATGTTTGGAGAAATGCCGCTCCTTTTTTCTGAAGAATTTGGTCACCTGCCAACTCCAATAGCCGTTTCTTATGAACGCTCCTCAAACCACAACTATGAGCATCTCATGATGATAAGGCTGCACCACTCAGGAACACTAAGCTAGGCTATGGACGTGCATTCAAAGGAAATTTATAATGTTTCATAACTAAGGACAATATAAACAAGCATTTGGAGACTCTACTGTAAAAGTGACTGTAGGCCATGAGTTTATCAGGTGTGGAAAAAGTCTCCACCGACGTTGGTGTCAGTGATCCAGTGTGTGTTACAGGCTTCAGCTATGCCATGATCTAGCCAGCTCCTGTCTTACGTTTAAGCACTTTCCTCTTGTAAACAGCTTGACGATTATAGTAGAGACGTGTGTTTTTTTTTTTATAATTTGCGATGTGAACTGGTGATACGAGTGGCAGTGGTTTAAATAATTCCTATGGCTTTCCTATTTAAACAGAAAGGCGTGAGAGAGATCAGTAGAATGCAACACATTTGGGTGAATGTTTGTGTGTGTGTGTGTGTGTGTGTGTGTGTGTGTGTGTGTGTGTGTGTGTCGGGATGTGTGTGTGTGGGGGTAGGTGGGTGGGAGGGTGAGTGTGTGATTCATGATAACAATATTAACAGTAAACGGTCTTGTCTTAGTGCTGCAGAGATGTTTGTGTGTCTCTGGTATGTCAGAATTGCATACTACAGATGTGTCAACCATGAAAACTGATTCTGGGTTAAAAAATCAAACACAAAACTACAGTGTTATAGCCTTGGTGTAGGTATTTATCAGAGCTCAAAGCCAGAAATATGAAACGAATTTGCCTATATGAGGCAGTGTGACTATTTTTATTTGATCATTGTAGTAAGCAGTGGTGGACGAAGTACACAAATTAAAGATACACAAGTTATATAAAGTAAAAGTGCTCTCTTGAAACTTTCACCTGAGTAAAAGTACAAAAGTATTTGCCTTCTAAAGTACTTAGGAATCAAAAGTACTATGATCTATTATGTCTATAATGTTCCTATTATCATTTTTGTCACAAGACTCTTTGCTTAATCAATGTAGTGAAGGATGGATGCCCTTTCTAACGCAACCCTCCCCATTTATCCGGGCTTGGGACCGGCACTAAGAGTGCACTGGCTTGTGCAACCCTAATGGCTGGGGTTCGGTTCCCTGACCAGGAATTGAACCCGAGCCGTGGCGGTGAGAGCGCCGAATCCTAACCACTAGACCACCAGGGATAAAATGTCCATGTAAAGAATTAAACATAACTTTTTTGAATGGTCTTAAAATACCATATTAGAAAAAGAGTATTTACATTTATGGCATTTGGCAGACACTCTCATCCGGAGCAACTTATAATTATCTCATTCATACAACTGGCAGCTACGGGGGGAGGGGGGTGGGGGTAAAAGCCTTGCTCAGGGGCCCAAGGGTGCCTCTTGCTGTTGCTGGTCATTTCATGACTTTGAAATCAAGAGTCTAATGCCTTAACCACTAAGCTTCCACCTCCCTTTAATATAAACCTGTGTGCCACAGCTGCTGTTACAGAAAATGAATCTGTTGTACCCTCATGCTTTATAAATGAAGCCATTTTGTGCTTTTTTCTTATTAATAATAATCCACTGTGGGACTGGACATCTCGCATAACTCCTTTAGTAGAGTTCAAGGAAACTCACACTTAAGCAATGGCCCCACAAACCAATCTTTATGTAATGTATTTCTGTCAGATACCGTTACTGCGTGTCTCCTCTTCGTGTCTTATCGCTGATTTTACCCACAGGGACGTTAAGAAACGTTGTGAGAGGCGGACGAATGTCAGCGCAGCCTTAAAGCCTCAGACGGGAGGTCGTGTTGCAACACACGCTGCTGCAAGAGGAGAAAATTATTGATGTAGTCTGTAGGAGACAGGAGACAGACTCCATTGAGCAATCTGCCAGTCTTACACCAGTGCTTTATGTCATGTTACATTATGTGAGGGGTTTAAGCCAAAAATTTATCCAAATCCATTTGGACAGTGGTTTGACTTCAGTGCCAACAACGGAAATTTTTTTTTTAATATATGTATATAATTCGATATAAATGAGTAGGAATATGCAAGAATTTATAAACAGGAACATAGAGATCCATTACACAGACCCAATTATTGTTTAATCTATCTATCTATCTATCTATCTATCTATCTATCTATCTATCTATCTATCTATCTATCTATCTATCTATCTATCTATCTATCTATCTATCTATCTATCTATCTATCTATCTATTTCTTTTTTTCCTTTACATTTCATCTTTCTGTTATGGTAACCAAAGATTTCTGTAAAAAATAATGCAAATTATTTAATAATTTTTTTTTTTACAGACTGTTTGATTGCATCTGGAGTGGTTTTTATGGCTGTCATTAGTGGTCATGGCTGATGGATTGATGACTCGACAGCATGTTGGGAAAGTCATGCCACAACCCTGAAAACAAGAGGAGAGGTCAGAGAGAGTGAAAGAGAGAGAACGAGAGAGAGAGACTCTTATGAAAGAATATTCCTGGCATGATCATTGCACAGTGTTTTAGCAGACCTGTAATGTAGGGCTCTGGGCGATATGCTTGAGTTCACCAAACTACAGTATTTTTTGGAACTGGTGCTCATGCTGTATCACACGGCTCTGTAACACGGTCAGAGGAAAGCACTATCTGCCCCCTTCCACATACATGATCTTACAGATGACCATGATTGGATAGTGTCACTGTGATTGACAGGGCAGAGAGCATATGCCATTAATCCCTCTTTTCCTGAAAGTATGACCAGTTTGCTTCTCTTGTAGTTCGTGGCATGAATGATTGTGGCATTGTCAGAATTTGTCAGGATTTTAAACAGATAACATTGTGCATAGATTCACAAACTGGATGACATTTGAACAAACATGTTGTCTATTGTTTTGTTTTTTTTACTGCTTTTTATATTTGATAAATTCACAAATAGAGATTTTAAAAAACTTCAAAGCTACTTTGAAAGAATTCGCGAAACAAAATGCCCTTCCTAATGCAACCATCCCCATTTATCCGGGCTTGGGACCGGCACTGAGAGTGGCTGGGGTTGGTTCCCTGACCGGCGATGCAGCGATTTCTATTACAAAATCACGACTGGTAAATGCAGTGCCGTCTAAGGACCCAAAAATCAAAGGCATCTAATATTGATCATCCAGTCTTTCACAGATTGGTGAAGCTCTGCCCATCTTTACTTCTGAGAGACTCTACCTCTCTACGATGCACTATTTATACCCAATCATCTTACTGACCTGCTGTCAGTCAACCTCATTAATTGCCAAATGTTTCTCCAACTGTTAAATTCAGACTTTTGTTTCCCCGTCCCAACTTTTTTGCGATGTGTTGCAGCCATTAAATTCAAAATGACCTTATTTTTTTTCTCTTTAAATGGGACATTTCCTCACTTTAAACATTTGATATGTTCTCTATGTTGTATTTCGAATAAAATACAGGTTTTATTAGATTTGCAAATCATTGCATTCTGTTTTTATTCACATTTTACTCAGTGTATTAATTATTTACAACCCCCCCCGCCGTAAATAGTCTCTAAGAAAAACTTAGCTGACGCTTGGCCACATATTTCATAATGCAAGAAATAACTGCTGATTGCTGCACTATAAGATAAGATGATTAAGAAACTGCAACTAAAAAAAATAACTATTTTTGAAGAAAAAGGAATCACAGCAACTATGGCCCACGTGGATATTTTGGTACATGAATTTCGATATTGGTGCATCATGAAATAAGTGAAATGAGTCACATATACACTCGGGTTTTGAAGCTTTTAAAGAATTAGTGCACTGCTGATGCAGCTTGGTGTCTTAGGTGTGTCCCACATCAATACGGCATGTCAAGGTTAAACGTGTCTATAAATCCCCAGCTCCACATCAGCTTCTGACGTCAGAGTCATGACCCAAGTGAGACTGATCACATGCTCCTATAGACATGAGGGCAAGGAATTGAAGAGAGAGCATCGAAAAGCTATTTGACATGCGTCTGCTTTTTTGCTGCACTAAAGCAGGTTGCATTTGAAAGACTTTATGCTTTAAATAAACAAGGACGCAATGTTTGGCGCTCGTCTTTTCAGCAAAGCATGCTGTACTTCTTTCTAATTCTACTAATTCCACAAATGCAAATAATTGTGAATGAATTGTTCACAAGTAAATTCATACACTACACACTATTTTTAGGTTTGTGGTTACAGTCAGAGGTGTTAGGAAGAGAAAAATTAACATCAAGTGACATCTAATGGTGATAACAAACATGACATATAGGAAGGAAGAGCATCCAGCGTAAAAGAAAACGTGCCAAATCGAACACGCGGATCATGAATACGGATGATCCGCTGTGGCGACCCCTAATGGGAGAAGCCGAAAGAAAATTACTCCTTTATTGGTGCAGTGTGTCTCCAGTCAGACAGGGGGCGCTAGACAGACCTGTACTGTGGTTACAGCAAAAAAAAAAAAAAAAAAAAAAATATATGACTTGGTGACTGATGCCGTCATTTTTTTTGGTTTATTAGAAACTCAGCACTGGTTACTGTCGAATTGTTCGGATTTTAAAGCCACTCGCTTCGTCTTGAAGCGACTCTCTCCGGGCGTCCAAAATGTCAGCCAGCGCCGTTTACGTGTTAGACTTGAAAGGCAAGGTAAGATAACGGAATCCGCCGGTTAGCTCCTGCGGCTAGCGTATGCTAATTCTTTAATTCGCTGCTCCCACCTGTATTCCCGCATAACCCGTTTTCCTACCACGTGATTGGCTTATCCGTCATTTTCACACGCAGTGGACCAATCAGAACGCGGTTTTTATGGACCCCCACAAATGACTGACCAATCGTAGCGAAGGATGTGAAAAGTATAAGGGAAGACGGGTGGAAAAGAAAACCGCGTTTGAGTTGCTGGGTTTTAAAGGAAGCATATTTAAAACTTTATATTTGTTTAATTTTTTTAAGCTAATTTTAATCCTGCATATTGTATTTATGGGACGCGAGCTAATATGCTAACTATGCTAACTATGCTAATATGCTAACTAGCGGATCATGGATTTGATTAAACCGCCGCCCAGTCATTCTCCTCTCCCGGGAACACTCAGCTCCCCTGCCGCTCTCTTCAACAGGACCTCGACTGTTTATATAGAAATTATCATATTTATTTCTTATTTGTTTTTGGTGTTTTCTCACCATTTCCTGAACGTCACGTCAAAAATGACATAACTGTAATTGCTGTTTAGGTTGAAACATACACAAACACACGACATGCAATAAAATGGTGGACTGGGTCTTCATGCTTAATATCATTTAAATAATAAATAAAATATTATCGATATTTATTGGACAGTTTTATAATAATTGTTGGGTTAAAATGACCAAAATAAGGCCTTTGTCCTCCTGTATTTCTCAGTAAGGACTTGCTTCCCCATTTTACTCTTCAAACCTCTTCATATATAAAACACCAAAAACAAAAAAAATTCCCTCAAAAAAAAAACATGATGTCTTATTTTGGAGGAATGATTAAAATAAAATATACGTAGAGTTGATTAAACGGTACCTTCATTCTGCAGAGTACAAGTGCATGGAGATTATCTATGAAGACATGTATGCATTTCATTTATTTATATATAAAACAAAGCTCTCTGCACATGATCGTGTAGGACGTCATTGGATTCGGTTTAATAAAATAGCATGGCACTGCCCCTGTGCACAACTCGTGCTCCATAAAGATCTGCTTTACATGGTTTTGAAGAGAAAGATCTTCAATGGCCTGCTATGGAGCTCTGATCTTAACCCCACTGAACATCCCCAGGCCTCTTCACCACACCTACATCACTGTACTTCACTGACACGCTTGTGTCCACATGCACATCTTCCCAGAAGAGTGGAGGAATTAATAAGAGCAAATTGGGACTAAATGTGCAATGCGATGCTCAAAAAAAACGCACATATCATTACTGAACAGGTGACCCAATACTTTTGGCAATATAGTGTATATGCAGGTATACGGTATATTGGAGTGGACATGTACAGTTCCCTGTCTGAGATCAGGATGCGCTCAATTCCTTAGTGAAAATATTCCTAAATCCCAGAAATCCTTGATTTAAACTCTATATTTCTGGACGTTTTTGTTTCAAATTGGTTATGAAGAGGAAATACTGTTCAACGTGATTTTGCGGCATTCAATTTCTTTCCCTTCCCACGCCGTACGATGATTTATCCGTCAGTGCTATCACCGCATCACTGCGTTTTTCATTATGCACCGTTCTTATGCCGCGTCCACCGAGTCAACCGCGTCTAACGTCGCTGTGAAACTCCTGCTTCTTCTGCAGGATATGACGACGATAATCTACTTCAGTGAAATTAGACCGAAGAAGAATTTGGAGATTTATTTATTTTTTTGTAGTTGAAGTTATACATTGTCATGTTTTTCTATATTTTATTCTAATGCATAACCTGTCGCTCGTGTGTGTGTTTTCCAGGTCCTGATTTGCCGTAACTACCGCGGCGATGTGGACATGTCCGAGATCGAGCACTTCATGACTCTGCTGATGGATAAGGAGGAAGAAGGCACTCTGTCTCCCATCCTGGCTCACGGTGGAGTGCGCTTCATGTGGATCAAACACAACAACCTTTACCGTATCCTTCTCTCTCTCTCTCTCTCTCTCTCTCTCTCTCAGTCCAAGCCCGAGCTCCCTGAGCCGCTCCGTCACAGAAGTAGTTCTGTCATAGCAGTAGGATTACGCAGAACAGGAAAAAGATGTTAGTCACGTTGTTTGTGCAAGGAGCAGCTTTTGCTTTAATTACATACATACAGTTAAACATGTAGGGTAAACGAAAGAGTTTGAACAGGTTTCATGGTTAGTGCACTACTGATTTTCAGACCGGCTGTTCCGGTGCTACCACATTCTTAAAGATGTTTTAACGAAATAACAATAATGACTCGATTTGCATTATGTTGAAGATGCTTCTTGTACAATGAATAAAACATGATGATGCTCAGTGGAGTTAAATTAAATTAAAAAAAAAAAAAAAAAAACACGGAAGCAAAAATCATACATATAGACTTCAGTTCTGTCAGGATTGATTTTATTTTTATACTTAATGCACTGAATGGACAAAAGTTTGTCAACACCTAACTGTGAGATTTATTTATTTATTTATTTATTTTAACATCCCATTCCACATTTAGTCTCCATTTACTCCAAAACCTACATTCTTCTTGGAGGATGCTTTACTAGATTTTCACATGTGGTTTGCAGTCACAAGGGTGTTAGTAAAGGCAGGTACTGATGTATGTGAGGCGAGGAGGCCTGGGGTGCAGTCATATCAAAGGTGTTCAATAAGGTTAAGGTCAAAGCTCTTTAGCAGGCCATTTAAGATCTCCCACTCCAACCCATGTAAAGCATGGAGCTGATTTTGTGCACATTGTCATCCTGGAACAGGTTTCGCTCTCCTAGTTGAAACGGAGGGAAATCTTCAGGCGGACGCATCCACAATTATACAGTGGTGTGCCTCCAGCAGTGTGAAAACAGCTTGGAGTAGAAACACATAATGCTGGAAAAGTCAGGCGTCCCAATACTTTTGTTCATATAGTGTATGTTGGTATATTGGTGATTGTTTTATCGTTGAAGGGTTAAAAGTAACACTCAAGATCAGCCTGAAAAAGGAAACAATATCGGATTCTGGTCTGGGAAAAGAAAATGGTTCTAGTGCTGAGATGTCTGCATGAAAGTTAGTTCCTGTTATTGGTTGCAGCATATAGAAGTCACTTCCTGTTTGTGTTGCAAAACAATGTGTGTAGAATAAAATTTTTTGTCTTTCGCACCCTTTTGACATTGATGACTTTGCGGTTTCCTTTAACTCTTTCGTCCAGTTGTTGCGACGTCCAAGAAAAACGCCTGCGTCTCTCTGGTTTTCTCGTTCCTGTATAAAATCGTGCAGGTAATCCAGAAATGAGATTTAAGACAGTCGCGTACGATTTTAGAACACAAGATTTAAGAGAGTCTTTTGCGTAACCGTTGCTGTTTTTTGTGGCATCAGGTTTTCTCCGAGTATTTTAAGGAGCTGGAGGAGGAGAGCATCCGAGATAACTTTGTCATCATTTACGAGCTTCTGGACGAGCTAATGGATTTCGGCTACCCACAGACGACCGACAGCAAAATCCTGCAGGAGTCAGTATCACGCCGTGCATCACACGCTCCTCACCTGTCCTTCATTCCATCCAATGCTTTACAGATGTTCTTATCTCGGACATTCTCCATTAACCGGCTTCCCGACCCTCTTCTGACTTTTCACATTGTTGTGGCTGTTTTGGATGTTGCAGTAATTTATCGTAATGTTTGTTCAGATACATCACACAAGAGGGGCACAAGTTAGACACAGGAGCACCTCGTCCCCCTGCGACGGTCACCAATGCCGTGTCCTGGAGGTCAGAGGGCATCAAGTACAGGAAGAACGAGGTTTTCCTGGACGTCATCGAGTCCGTCAATCTTCTGGTAGGCACGCCATTTTTAGATCACACTTTTGGACTTCTGAAAACAAACACACACATCCATCGCAGCACAGAGTACAGTGTGGAGGAAAAGGGGGGCTCAAAACATTTTTTTCTTCGTTCTATTTTAATTCAGAGACCATCAGATATGTAGTAGTTTATATTGTTTTTGTTTCATACCTGCTGCATTATTATGCAAGGATCTGGATTTGAATTTTTTTTTCTTATTTCTTATTTTCTGACTACTGATTTGCTGAAATGATCAAATCTTTTGATCAACTGCTTTACATTCTAATCCAGATGTGATGCACTGTATTCCAAAATATCTAAATTCTGAAGCCTCTAATGCGCCAATCTCAAGGGTAAAAACACAGTTCAGGCATAACCTGCCTAATATAGTGTTGGCCCCCTTTTGCTGCCGAAACAGTCCCGACCTGTCGCTCATTAACAGCATGAACTTCCTCAGCAATTTGAGATACAGAAGCTCGTCTGTTGGATGGGACCACACGGACCAGCCTTCGCTCCTCACGTGCATCAACGAGCCTTGGACCCCCAACGAGCCTCGGACCCCCAATGACCCTGTCGTCAGTTCACCACTGTTCCTTGCACTGTTCCTTGCTTGGAGCGCTTTTGATAGATACTGACCACTGCAGACCAGGAACTGCTCACAAGAGCTGCAGTTTTGACCCAGACGTCTAGTCGTACAATTTGGCCTTCACTTAAATCCCTTTGCCCATTTTTCCTGCTTCTAACACGTCAACTTTGAGGACAAAATGTTCACTTGCTGCCTAATAAATATCTTCCACCCATTAACAGGTGCCATGATAAAGAGATAATCAGTGTTATTCACTTCACCGCTCATGTTATGTCAATGTTATGCCTGATCAGTTTATGCAGCTTGTGGTTAATTAGGGTTTTCAGGTGCAAAAAAAAAAAAAAACCACAGCAAAACGTTCTTCTCTTCGCAGGTCAGTGCCAACGGAAACGTCCTCCGCAGCGAGATCGTGGGCTCCATTAAAATGCGAGTGTTTCTTTCGGGCATGCCCGAGCTGCGTCTGGGGCTTAATGATAAGGTCCTGTTCGAAAACACCGGACGTGAGTGTGCTTTTATATGATAAATAAATAAATATAATTGCACAGTTATTTTCACATCCGTTTGTTTATGCATTAATAGATTAATAGAAAGAATCATTACATTATCTCGTAAAAGTCTGTTACATTGAACGCTTAATTTTTTTGCACCTGTTTAATAATACATTCGGAAACTCTCTATATTTTTTTTATCATCTCTGGCTGACTTTTCTCATGCTCAGGAGGGAAGAGTAAGTCCGTAGAGCTGGAGGACGTGAAGTTTCACCAGTGCGTACGACTGTCCCGCTTCGAGAACGACCGCACCATCAGCTTCATTCCTCCAGACGGAGAGTTTGAGCTCATGTCATACCGTCTTAACACGCACGTGAGCCCCTCCGCTTGCACTCACGCATACATGTCCTGTTCATGCTGTATTCTACATATGCAGAAATTTTCTTGATGACTTTCCAGGTAAAGCCTCTGATCTGGATTGAGTCTGTGATTGAGAAGCATTCACACAGCAGAATTGAGTACATGATTAAGGTCAGAACTGATTTCTTTTTTTTTTTCTTTGATTTTCTATGTTTTTTAACCTTCCAGATTTATTATTTTAGTATAACTATATTATAACTGTTTACATGCTGTTTTGCACGTCTATTCGGTTGCTGCTGTGTCTGTTTTGCACAACATTTTCTGTTTATATTTACAAATATATTCTTGTTTTTATTTTTGCACATTGTACTGTATAACACATTATACAGCAGGTTTACTGCCGGTGCTGTTTTGTGTATTTGTTGTAGCTTTATGATGCTTTTACGTAGCACCAGTGTTTTGGTGGAACGTCGACAATGACAAAGGCTTCTTGACCTCTTGAGATGAAGTTTAGCATCTTGAGCTGGAAGGCAGCATCCAGGCTAATCGAAGCTCTTGTGTTTCAGGCCAAATCACAATTTAAACGGCGCTCTACTGCCAATAACGTGGAGATCCATATCCCTGTGCCCACCGACGCCGACTCGCCCAAGTTTAAGACCACAGTGGGGAGCGTGAAGTGGGTCCCAGAGAACAGTGAGATCGTCTGGTCTATTAAATCTTTCCCTGTAAGTACGAATGCTGTTCACACACACGGTGTTACTATTCAGTGTGAAACTGTGGTGATTTGGAGTCGCTTTATTTCTTTCTCTCAGGGAGGTAAGGAGTATCTGATGAGAGCACACTTTGGCCTGCCTAGTGTGGAAGCTGAGGATAAAGAAGGAAAGCCACCAATCAGTGTTAAATTCGAGATCCCCTACTTCACCACCTCTGGAATTCAGGTATAATAGAAAGTGTTTTCTCTTTTCTCATAAGGTTTTTTAATCATAAACACTAATTGCATTTCATTGTGATGGGTTTACACTTTCTTTATGATTCTGGAAAGATTCTGTGTTAATGAACCCAAACACTAAATCCACCCAATCCTGAACCTCAAATCACCCAATCCTGAATTAGAAATTCACCAAATTCTGAATAGATACAAACCCAAATTCACTAAATCCTGAATCCCAAATTCACTAAATCCTGAATCCCAAATTCACCAAATCCTGAATCCCAAATTCACCAAATTCTGAATCGTAAATACATTTAATCCTAAATTACAAATAATCATTCCCAAATTTACAAAATACTGAACAACAAAATAATCAAATCCTGAATAGACCCAATTCCAAATCCATTCAATCATGAATCACAAATTCATCAAATACAGCTAATACTGAATTCCAAATTTTGAATCCCAAATCCACTCGATCCCAAATTCACATAATTTTTAATCACAAATCCACCCAATCCTGAAACCTAAATCTATCTTATTCTAAATTCACAAATTCTTGAATCTTAAACATTTAATTCTGAATCCCAAATAATTAATCTAAATATCACCAATGCAGAACCCCTTAATTAACCACATCTTAAATCCACTCAATCCTGAATACCAAATCCACCCATTTATCAATAAGGATATACAATAATATTCAGTTTAACTGTGCAAAGAAATGACATGAAATGGATACGTACAAGTATTATACAGTATATACAGAATAAATATGAGTGGAATATACAGAAATCTGATGATAAACATAGTTATGGATGGTGCAAAAATGCGTGGTGGGGAAAAAAGGGACAATGCACTAGTGTTTTTAACGTTGTATGATGACAAATCAGCTGTTCAGTGCAGCAACAGCCACAGGAAAAAGTTAAATTTTCAAATTGTTCAAATAAATTAAATTGCAAATTCTTGATGGTAAAAAGCTTGAGCTGGATGTACCAAGAAAATTTATGTCAGCTATTAAAAATCAAATCTCACCGTGCTGAAAGTATCATGTGATTTTAAAATCAATTCTTGAGCCCCGTATACTTACTCCAGTATACAGAGAGTAATTCCATGTAGCGGCACAAGATGGCACTATAAGCCATTCTTCTACCTCTGTTCTTAATGTCGCATTTTACTACATGACCACTTTCACCCCAGAAAACGAGCAAAGTTCATAATTCTTTAAGGAGAATTCAGATCTTTAAATCCTGTAAATAATTTTACAGGATTGCGTAAATGCAGGTTTATTATAACAAGTTGGTGATTCATGTGTGATGTTTCATTTGATTTGTTTTTACCTGTGTTTTTTAAAATTATTATTTAATTTAAAATCTGGACACCGGAATGAGAAGGACCACCCCAGCTGCTTAGCAAACGGCTGTAGCCCTGAAAATGTGAAACTATTGACACTGTTAGGATCGCTAGATGGCAGAGTGAACATCTTCTGTACTCAGACATGTTCAGGGTTTGGTACAACTCCACAGACTTGAATCTCGAGTAGTACATCGTAGGACCGGCTTGACAAGTCAGTGTCATCGGGGGTCACAGTCCTGAAATTAGAACTTTAGTAGAAAAAATAAAGGAAAAAAAAAAAGTGCAAATAGATTTTTGCATTTTGGTGATCAGACCTGTAAGGAATCAAATCTAATCTAAATTTGTTTACTTTCCTTTTAACAGCATGTTCTGAAGTGTGTTATTCTTGCACGCAACCCTTTTTTGACTTCCAAAGTCGTATTGTTTTCATCTATTTGTAGGTATTTATGGTATCAATGTATGTTGCAATGGACCATGTTCGTGTGATCACTAACATTATAGCAGCTATAAACAGACCCACCCTCAGCTTTTCTTTCGAAGGTAATAAGATAAAGATATAAGGCTTACTGAGAAAAGCCCACAGACCTTTCATTCCTGTAAAGTTACCACTTTCTCACAGAGAGTCTCAAAGTGCGGACGCTGCAGACTAAAGCAATCGAGCGCTCGCAGTCGTGCTGTTATAGAAACATAAATCCAAGAGAGGGTGCTGAGACACGGCCCGATTTACTATCGACATCCCAAAGCACATTATTTTCCAAAAACATCTTTTAAATACTTTTTATGTCAGACATGTTTTTATTCATTAAAGAACAATGCTTTACTTTTTATTTGACAGTAAAAAAATAACGTTTGACAGTGGAGACTCCTTCCTGGCGCGCTAAATAAACCTCAAACTGTTTATTCCGTTTCTGTGGAGTTTCCATGTGAGAAACTGGTGCTACTTTGTTACTGTAGAAACAATGACACTGGTGTCAGAGTTTCTGTTGTAGAAAGTTCAAACATTCTGATCAATCTGGATGAAGTGTAGAAGTATTTCTATAGTCTTTATAGATGTATTTAATAATATGTGTGTAATTGGTGGGTTTCCTTTTTCTTTTTTTTTTTTTTTTTGCCCAAAGGTACTACTTTGTTTAGCTTTTTTTTATGATTGATTATGAGTTATTATAGTGAGGATACAGTTCTTCAAATGGAATTTTGTCATGGCTGCTATATTTACTGCATTCAGAGCAATCGCACATGCTGGCCTGTTTGAGTCACACATCAGGGAGTGTTTGAGGCTTTGAGTCATTGTCTCAAAATCTGTTTACACCTAATATTTCTATGCGGATCTTATCACGATTTTTGGCTGCACCCGTGCTCGAAATTTGTCTCCAGGAAATGACATACGTATATATCAAAATGTGTATATAAGTTAAGACATGGCCCATGTACCCATGAACCAACCCTATCCTTTAATTTTTTAATAATTTAATCAACTTTACAGTGTATATATGTGTCTCGCATGACGCGCTCTGTTTCAGTGTCTGAATGAGAGCTAACTTTGGCTTTGAAACACCAAAAACACAGAAAAACCGTAAGTCGGACCATCAGAACTCGGAGACTACCTGTATATGTATTTGTGTTTCTTATACCAGCCCACAGCACACACCAGCATCATTCACCTCCTTATTATGAGCGGATTTAGTTAAATATGCGTTTGAGGTATTTACACTTGTATGAAATCTAGACGGTTTAATATAAATCCGGTTTCAGCGTCTCTCGGGTGCATTTACACCAAATGCAATCGGCGTCTCTTCAGCGTGTAGACCTTTCTCTCTAATTGCTGCACAGGCCAGCTGTTTCTCTGTGTGTTTTCTTAGCAAATGACTAAAACACAAATGCAGCTGGATCTTTCCGTTGTTTGTTTAAGGGCTTTCGCTGTTTCCAAAACTCAATTTTTTACCTGTGGGATGTAATTCGTGGTCTCTCGCTGGATGAGAAATGGCCACATATTTAGTGCTTAAGGGCTGTAGTGGTTATTATGAGTTGCAAAGAGTTTTAGTTAAAAAATCCTGACATTCACACCTTTTTAAATTGTCACTTCACACAGTAAAAACAGCTGCTGGGGATTCGAGGTGTAGTATCCTGATATGTGAATGCAAGTATACAGCATGTTAATAGGTCACTGATCACTGGGATGAAGAGTGTGTGTGTGTGTGTGTGTGTGTGTGTGTGTGTGTGTGTGTGTGTGTGTGTGTGGCTGAAAGTTTGGCTGAACTCTGAGTGCCCTGCGTTGCTCTATAGAGTTCAGCACGATGGTCTTAAAGGAGCCGTGCAATCTGCTCTTGACCCTCCTCCGCGCCACAGCCAATACGATTAGTGCTGATTTTATATGATTTCGAAAGGGAGTGAATGAATTGGGGAAGCAGAGTAGATTTCCTCTCTTTTGTGGATTAAGTTGTATTAAGCATCCCACACGGAACTCAAAGACGCTAAACCTCTTGTTTAACTCAATTCCTCATCCCCCGTCCATGAGCAGGATTATGAGGAAAGAATCAGTCATTTCTCAAATCGAATTAAATAGTTAACTTATGTGAGATTTCCTCTTGCTAATTTCTCTCATTTTGATGTACGCCTGGTTTTTTTCCCCCCATTACAGCGTCCAAGCAGATTTTCCTTATCATCGGCTGCATCTTCTTTTTTAAAACAACAAATATTTTCAGCTGATCCAATTTCTTTTTTTTTCTCTCCAAACGTCGTTTGCTCTCTGCAGATGTGACTACATTGTGGGGAAATCATTGTCATGATGACTCCCTGATTCAATAGAATGTGTGTCCTGTGCTCACAACTTCACAGAAATACAGTCCATGTTGAAATTGAATGCAAATTTGGAGATGATCGATGAAAACGATGAGTAATTTGGACTGTGATGGATGGAAACATGGAGAAACGTATGCAACCATGCGTAAAGGGCTGATGGTAACATGGGTGGAAGGAAACTTAAAAGGGTGTATGAATTTAAACTTGAATGGATGGATGGATGGATGAATGGATGAATAAAACTTGGTTGGAAAGATTGATGAAGGAATAAAAACATATATGTAAACAGAAGGATGAGCAGATGCAACCTGAGATGGAAGGGTAAAGAAGAATGGATGCAAATCTGTATGGGAATGAGCTTGAGCAGGGATGGGATGAACAGAAGGATTTAAAAAAAGAATGGATGAAAACCTAGATAGATGGATGGATGGAAAATTGGATGTATAGATGGATTGAAGAACTTGATTGGAAAGTGCGAGGGACAGCACGAGGAAGTTTTAAACATAAATGTATGTAATATTTTTGTCTAAACTCGCCAAGGTGTACATTGTTTGACATTATTCTGTGTGCAGAATTGAAGAAATGATGTGTGTTTGTTATAAAGGAATGCCCAGTGCATGTAGGGGGCGTGGCCTCAGTAACCCTGCAGTAAGTGTGCTGTATGAATGTGCAGTGTAGAAATTCAAATGAAATTACATTAAATCTGGCAGTTTTAAACAAAGATTATCCTGCAAGATTTATTTTCACTTACATTTAATTTTCCTGTTTTAGGCTCACCTGCTATTTTAAAAATTACCAGTTTATTCCCATTAATTCCTGGTAATTCCCATGGAAAGTAGGACTGTAGTGCCTCTGATTCACTTTTCTGGCCAAAAGGACAAAACGGGACTAAAATCAAAACATTGCAAAATCATTCTCTATTTTCCAGGAATTTGGATAAAGGACTCTCTATTCTCCATTGAGTACTTGATCGGTCCCAATACCTATCCAAAGTTTGAAGCCAGTGTTGCTCTGATAATTGCTCGGAATCTGTGTATGTTTTTCATTTATATTGCACAGGTGTATCCTCATATTACACAAGAATCCCCATCATGGTCCATAGGGGTTTGGATTTGAGATCTTTTCTGGCCACCCTCCTGCTGTTAGATGAGAATTTCTGCGTAAATGTAAGAGCTGTGCTGCTCCCGATCGCACCATGCCAGACGTTTACCGAGCGAACTTGCTGACTTGCCTCGCGACGAAACCTCAGGGATGCTTTGATAACCCTAACGCTCATATACACACTCACCCATTCCCTCTCTCTGTCTCGCTCCTGTGGTCAGCATGTCTGTCTGCTTCGCTGCTGTCCTCGCATGGCCCGTGAATGGAGACTCCCTCCTGGGTGTCTGCACCCCCTTGACAGCAGACATGATTTTTTTTTATTTATTTATTTTTGGTTGTGTTTTAGAGGGATTTTCTTCTCTCTAGTATGGCTGGATATAGCTTCATTTCTCTGAAGCCATGTGAGTTTTCTGTGTTCAAAACTTTATGGGTGGTATTTTAGAGAGTCATAATAACAGCATGAGACGGCAGCGCTCTCAAATTCACAATCCCGCTTTGGCATCGTCCTGTTTTATTTTTTTTCCTCCCTTCACCACACTCTAAACAACGATCGTGATCTGTCTCATCTCATACACGCTCGTGTGTACCACTGTCTCAAAGGCTAGAATGCAGACTTATAAAAAGTAATTCTCATGTAGTCACTTATACACAATAATGCTTAGGTCACAGCCACCCCCACCCCAAGTACTTGCTAACTTGTCTGGAATGAGCTTGTGGTATCATCTTTACCACCAAAACCCCAAGGCATCTTGATTTCCTACAAATGTGTAAAATAAGTAAAAACCATTTCCTCATTTCTCGCGGTGTCGATCTTTATTTAATTCCTTTAGTGCTGGTGCTCTCCGAGGTCACGACCTTGACCTGTTGCTCACTTTTGAGTAGTCCATACCGAGCACGCTGTCTGTCTGACCAAGCTGACCGGCATGTGTGGAGATTTACAAGGTCAGGCTTTCGGGAGGGAAAAAAAGGGACTAGACTGCATGTCTGTGAAAGTCTGGGAGTCTGTCTCCTGACTGCGAAGCATGCTCCGAAGGCCACAAGGTCCACTAGGCCACGCCGCGTTAATGAAAGGCCAGCGTACACCAGTAAACACTTGTACTGAGCCAAAGCCATCTCGGGCATCAAATACAGTGTCTACACTTGTCTTGTAAGGTGAATTTTGGTAAAACCGGAGCCGTGCACTCAACCTTCTCTGGAGCCATTTTTGACATTATAGTGCGCGGCTTTTTGGCGCTGTAGTGACTCAGCAGTTCGTAAACTCTCGGACACGAACCAAGCGCCGCCTAAACACCACTTTGACATGCTCTGTGGCCCGAAAGGCCGTGAACACAAAGCCACATTTGGAGATTTCGAGTAGTGACCGCCTCGTCACTGCGCCAGTGTGTATGCGGGGCCCGTCTGGGTTGCTCCAAAGGGAGGTTTTGATGAGTTTTAAATAGTGGACGCTGCACCCAGGGTGGCACTGCTGCACCCAGCTAAAGTCCACATGCCCGACCTGAAATATGCACCGAAGCGACTCTGCGTTGGTGGGGTTCTCCACCAAACCTGATTGGAAATAGCCTCCAAAGCTGTTTTTAAACTCCTCTTTTAGCCTATATTGATGCATGCTTCGAATACACTGCTTGTATAAAAGAATTCCTAGTTGCTATTTCGTCTGCACACATGCTATTTTAATATGTCTGTCCTTCGGGAAAACAGTGTCACAACAGGTTTTGACCATTGGGGGGGTTTTGTTTGTTTTTTTCAACGTGATATAATGTTTTTCTGTATTTTCTGTGTGATTGTGCAAAGTTACAGTGATGCAACAGCTGACTATCAAGGTCACGGAGCATGTCTCAATATCTCTGCAGGGAAGAAAGGTGTCATTTCCTCAATCTCACTTCTTCAAATGCTTCCTGTGTGCCGCTCAGATACTTTCCCAGGCTTGGGTGCCAGTATCGTGTGTAACAGCCTCCTCAGCACAATGTTTGGCCACATAATGTAATAATAGATATTTACAGCACTGAACACCTGATTCTGATTACTCAGACTTTGATCCATCAGACAGTTGTATGTAATTTTAATAGGTTGTTTTAGCGTAGTAATGATTTGCACTGGGAGTGTAGAATGTGCGCTTCATAAAAACCGACTATCAAAACACTTGCTGATGCGAAGAGATGTTTGTTTAGCATTTTCAGAGCCTCCGGTGTCAAAAACTATAAAGCTGTAAGCTATTTTTTACTATAGAAGAGTCTTGGGGACAGAAAGCCCTGCTCTGTAACCTGTCAAGCAACAAATAAAAATTGTTAATAACTGACTGTCGTTGAGTAAAAAATTATTTTCTTTCTTGCTTTCTCTCTTTTTCTTTCTTCTTTTTCACACACAGTCCTTTCTCTCTCTCTCTCTCTCTCTCTCTCTCTCTCTCTCTCTCTCTCTCTCGATATTAATCCTACAGGGAAATTATGTGACTTTAAATAGCTGGGGTCAGAGCACAAGCTCAGCCATGATACAGAACCTCTGAAGCACAGTGTCTTAAGGGTCTTCATTAAGGGCCCCCAAGATTGGCAGTTTGGAGATACTGGGGCTTGAACGCCTGACCATCTCATCAGTAACCCGAGCCTTAACCACTGATAATGCAATGTTCATTCGGCTGTTAAAGTTGTGCACTATTAATGTGAATTATAAATGTTATATATATATATATATATATATATATATATATATATATATATATATATATATATATATATATATATATATATATATATATATATATATATATATATATATATATATATATATATATAAAATATATATATATATATATATATATATATATATATATATATATATATATATATATATATATATATATATATATATATATATATATATATATTTATTTATTTATTTATTTTTAGGTTTAACTCAGTAAGTCTTGATCTGTATTAAAATTATAATTGTTCTACATGTGTGTTTTAAATTCTTCAGGTGCGTTACCTGAAGATCATCGAGAAGAGCGGATACCAAGCGCTCCCATGGGTACGATACATCACCCAGAACGGAGGTAAGCATCATTCATCACTCGTCAACCCATATATGATAATGATAATAGCAATAAGCCCTCTATCTGTTACAGTGGCACCATGAGACAGTATGAGATGTTAAAACACAACAAAGCATTGTTCTAGCCCCTATTTCTAAAAGTAATACTGTGAAGTATTTAGCGTAAAGTGTATGTGGTAATCCGATGCTTACTCCACTCACACAATTTCTCACACATTATTTCTGACTCTATATTTATCATTGTTTTGCAGAATGTTACAGGTATTGGGCAACAATTAGGCAATTTAGTAAAAGTCAGATGAGAGAGAGTGTGTGTGTGTGTGTGTGTGTGTGTGTGTGTGTGTGTGTGTGTGTGTGTATGCAATGGTTTCTGTGGAAAGAGGATGTTTGAGAAAACGAGGGTACAACTCGGCTTGCTGCAGAGATGCTGTGCTGAGTCAATAGCGAGATGGAGAAAGATGGGGCATTCTGACCTTTCTGTAATCTTAAATTGAGCTTTATTAGGTTTGATCTGCGGGGGTGGGGGGCGAGGGGGGGAAATCACTTTGCATCAAGGCCTGATTTTGGAAGAAATCGAAAGATAAATTTGCGCGTGTGTGTGTGTATACATACACTTTATATATATATATATACGCACACGCACACACATACATACATACATACATACATATTTACATACATATAAATAGAAATATATTTAAATATTTATATAAATAAATAAAATGTGTATGTGTAACAGTACACCAATGTCATGGTTCGGTACGTTCCTCTGGTTTTTAAGTCACAGTTTGGGGCAATTTCGGTACAGTTAGGGGAAGAAATGCAAAACATTAAATTACTTGCTGTTTTTAGTTAATGATTTGCAAATATCAACAGTTTACATTTGTAAACAATTTTTACAAAATATTTTTTTAAATGTATTTAATGCAGGACTCATTTTTTATTATTATTTGATTAAATTGAGTAATTGTTTAAATTGCCACAAATTAAACTGATTAAATCAAAATTTAAACCAATTTAATTAAATTGTTTACATTTGTTAGACCGCATTTGGGTGATACAGATGTGTGTGTGTTTTACATTTAATATTAAGTTTTCTTAAGTTTCACTCCCTTCGATATGCTGATTTGTCATGATTTTTTCCCTTTAAAAGGAATTCAGGAAGCTGGACATAAAACACTTAAGAATCAATAGCGCTAGAATTAGTTGCTAACCAGGAAGTGGGTTAGCAAAACAAATCATATTTCTGGTCTGGAGTGAGTGGCCACAGTGACACTGTGCTAACTCTAGTTTATTTATTTATTTTTTATTTAATTATTTTATTTATTTTTTAATACCCTGCCATTTTTGTGTATGTTTTCAAGTTTAATAATAATTTTTAAAAAAATGCACCCAAAGTGTGAGTCGGAGACTAAATAAACTTGCGTTCTTTATACGTTCCTGAGGAAACTCAAAGAATTGCAACCGAAAGCCTTTTATCAAAAAATTGCAGCCACACACCCCTCACATTTCAGCAAACACTTTAGTGTTTTATCTTTTAATGGGACAATACTACAGAAATGAAACTTGGATATTTTTAGTCAATGTGCAATTTGTACAACAGTACAGATTTACTCTCCTCTGAAAATAACTCAACATAAAGACCTCACAAGGAAGGACCTCACATCAAAGAAGCCAAGTCCTCGTGCTGTGTGTCAAAAAAACAGATGCATGAGTGCTGCAGCATGGCTTTAGAGGTTGCAGATGCAGAAGGTCCACTTGTCAGTGCTCAGACCGAACGCCACACACTGCAACAAATCCGCGTGCATGGCCATCGTCCCGGAAGGAGCCTCTTTCTGAATCTGGCTCATTAGAAAGCCTGCAAACAGTTTGCGGAAGACGACCTGTCCACGAGCATGAATTTCTGGAACCATGTCCTGTAGTCTGATGAGACTCAGACAAATTTGTTTGGCTCAGATGGTGTCCAGCATGTGTGGTGACACCCTGGTGAGGAGTAGCAAGAAAAGTGTGTCTTGCTTACAGTCAAGCATGGTGGTGGTAGCAACATGGTCTGGGGCTGCATGAGTGCTGCTGGTACTGGGGAGCTGCAGTTCATTGAGGAATTCCAACATGAACTGTGAGATTTTAAAGCAGAACATGATGCCCTCCCTTCAGAACCTGCAGTTTCCCAGCATAATAACAACCCCAAACACACCACCAGCTTGCAGAGGAAGCTTAAGGTGAAGATGATTGAGTGGTGGAGAAGCATCATGTGTCAGCAGCTCTGTGATGTCATTATGGAGGAGTGGAAGAGGATCCCAACAACAACCTGTGCAGCTCTGGTGAATTCCATGCCCAGGAGGATTAAGGCAGTGCTGGATAACAATGATGCTCACACAAAATGACACATTGGACACAGTTTTGACATGTTCACTTGGGGTGAACTCACTTTTGTTGGCTGTATGTTGTTATTTTTAAAGGACAGTAAATCTGTACTGCTGTACAAACTGCACACACTTTTTATTTCTATAGTATTGTGTCTTGAAAACCTGGTTGTTGAAATGTAAGTTGTGTACTCACTTTTGTGAGATATACTACTTAAACAGCTTTATCAATATTTAAATGTATTACGCTTTTGAGAAGACACAAAGGCCTCAGTTGTGCACAAGTTGATATTTGGTCTCTATTTAACAGCAGAGCAGACATCACCTGTTTCTCTCACGTCTGCATTTGTTCTGTCTCACATCATGAATTTCTGCCCCCATCATCAGGTTATCTCTCATCTCCAAACCCGGTTTATATTTTGCATTGTGCTCTTGGTCGGCCGGGTGGAAAGCTCAGCTGCCACAATTAACTTTTTATTTCTTGACCACTCCCCACCCCCAATTTCCTGCCGTTTGGAAGCGTTTAATTAAGCATGCCTCATTTCCTTGTTTCTTTGCAGACTATCAGCTCCGGACCCAGTAGTAGAACTTCACACGGCTCCTGCTGGCTGACCCACATGGACATGGATCTCTCTCGCTCTCTTTTTTTTCTTCTCTCTCTCTCTCTCTCTCTCTCTCTCTCTCTCTCTCTCTCTCCCACTCTTTCTTTCTTTGTATCTTTCTCTCTCTTTTCCCCGAACTTTCAGACGACTGAAACCGCTTTCATGATCTCAAAGACCGGCAAGGAGGCCTTACCCAGCACACCTATCCATTTCAAATGCACACGTTTGAACCCTGTTGCTGATGCCTATATACCTTAATTTGCTAGGTTATTAATGATTTAGGTGGAAAGTAGTGAGCTACTCCGAGCAGTTCTCTTAAACACCGCAGACATTTCGTCTGTCTCAGGCCTGCTCTCATGTAGGTCGTGTTTAAAAACTTTTTTTTTCTTCCGGACCATCAGTTTTTGTGTACATGTTTAGATATATTCCTTCTCTTTATGGTCAATGATCAGCTAACCATTTTTATTGTAAGAATCCTTAGTGGGATTTCAATGTTGTCAGTTAATGTGTGTGTTTACAGGAGTGTTTACATTGCACGTGTAGTATGGACTCTGATTTTCTATCAGAGGTGGACAAATCATGAATTCGACATGTAAAATCTCTCCGGTGTGCTGCTCAGGCTCGTGTTTTAGTTACCTGGAAAACAAATCGAATCCATCACACTAAAGAAGAATATGGCAAGCTAGTGCATTAAGCAAAGTCTGTTAGCGTTAACTGAGCAGGAGAATGATCTTTTCTTGCGTTTCCATATTACTGCTTGTTTCTGCTTCCGAATTAATCCAGCTTTTAATACGCAATACTGCCCCCTAGATCACTTGTGAGCCACTGTGTGTAGTGCAGCAGTTGGGAGGGTACGTACTTGTTAAGTTTGTTACAACATTGAGCTCTTTTGCTCCTAGATGATCAGTGAAGTTCTTTTTTACCAAACAGTTATACACTTAATTCCCAAAAGTTTATGGACCATCTTTCACTCCAACCCATGCAACCCATAGAGTTTACTTTGTGCACAGGAGCTTCTCCTGAGGTTTGCGTGCCTTCAGCTTTGTGATAACAGTTTGGGAAAGAACCACATATGGTTGGGAAAGTCAGGTGTCCAAATACTTTTGTCCATAATGTGTTTGTGCCACCGGGCATCTATGAGAAGACTGGTGTGTACTTGATGCCCAACTTGTACGAACAAGCACCATTGTTCACATACCTCCTTGTGTACTTTATGTAGATTTGTGAAATTGTGTCACTTTTTTCAATCTGTTCTGCTGCCGTCGTGATTGTTAGTAGTTGAGACTCATCGAAGTTACAAAAATATTTGCGTGTTTGGAAAGTCTGAAACGGGACTTTCAGTAGGTTTTCACTCTTGAACGCAAAACGTATGCGCTTGCTGCACGGAATAGGATGCATAGGAGAAAGTGATTTGTGACAACACTAGCAGATGTTCGTTTTTCAGGACGCTCACTTGGGTACATGTGGATACATGCGAGTGTAATTCATCCTGCACATGAAACATGAACTCTGATTTGTCCACCCCTGATTAAGCACATTTCAAAAATGTTTTCTCTCACCGAAGCTTAACGTCAAATATATAACGCCATGTTCAAGATCAGTTCCACCAGATCAGACCATTTCCTTCACTGTTCTAGTCACGCAACTGTATTTCCATCCATCGACTGTATATCATTTACCGTGGTTATTCGCTTTGTTTGTTTTGTTTGCCAAGCATTTTTGTTTTCAGTATTAGTAAAAAACAAGTAGAGCTCAAGATGTCAGCATCTTGCTGATACCACTTTCATGTTTACCACAAAACTTCTCTTATAACAACAACAGAAATTGCACACCACAACGGCCCTCGTCCTTAGTGCAAGCGACTCCTGCTCCTAATATCATGCCATTTTCAGGATGTGTGTATGTGTTTCTCCCCCGTTGTTCTACACACACACACACACACACACACACACACACAAACATATTATATATATATATATATCTCCACATCCACCCTGACCGGTAATATTCAGAAATCAAAGATGCAGCATGACCTGTACACGTGACATACGAGCACTGTCCTTTTTTCAGTAAATGAAATCAAAATGAAAGTTCGTCTTTTCTCAAAGCTTCACGTGTACTTGTCTTATTATGGCCTCGTTTAGTGCGTCATTACTACTGTGCTACGATGAAAATGTGTTCCTGAGATGAAGTTGAAACATTAATAAGGCTTTCTAAAACAAGCAAGGCTGAAATGAAGAAATGTGTAGAAACGTCTTGTATTCTGAATGAATATATCAGAAATAGACGGATCAGACATAACATTATGAAGTGAATTACACTGATTATCTCTTCATCGTGGCACCTGTTAGTTGATGTGTTGAAGCAGGAAAAATGGGCAAGTGTAAGGATTTAAGCGAGCCAGAGCATCTCCTAAAGTGCAGCTCTTATGGGATGTTCCTGGTCTGCAGTGGTCAGTATCAATCAAAGGTGGTCCAAGGAAGGAACAGTGGTGAACCAGCGACAGGGTCATGGGTGGCCGAGGATCACTGATGCACGAAGGCTGGTCCGTGTGGTCCATCAGACGAGCTCCTGTAGCTCAAACTGCTGAAGAAGTTCATGCTAGAACTCTTTTGGAAGCAAAAGGGGACCAACACTATGTTAGGCAGATGGTCATAATATTCTGGCTTATCGCAGTATAATGAATATTTATTAGATTGGTTGGTTGATTGAACCAAGACTAGATATATACTAACCGCTAGATTCAGCTTTAACGCATACATTTTTAACTGTACGTTTGCAAGCCAGACTCATGCAATAAGGCTAAATTTACTGGCCAACTTTGAGAAAATAAATAAATACAAATTCATCATCTGGATTCAGCAAATATTTAATTACTGTAGTGATTAGTATGTTTCATATGCAAGTTATTTAACCCTTATACATTTATTTTGTTGAACAGATTCAGTGAGCAGCTTCTCATTTTTTACACAGCCATCGTATCCTGCAGTCATGGAAAAGATATTACTCTGTTTCTGAAGTGTAAAATTACTAGTCTGAGTCATGCATGAAAACAACAAAGGAAATTGCTAAATCTTCTCAAATTGGGTTAAGAAATGTCCAGTTCAATATTTTTATTTATTTATTTATTTTATACAGTTTTTTTTCCCCCCATACAACACCAACAGAAACTCACTTAAATATGCAACAATAAACAGGTACACCAACATTTTTCTTTTTTTTCTCCCCTTCCGCTCACTCCCTCTCTACCTCTTTCAAAAAGAAAAAGAAAACTAGTGCAAAATACAGTTCTATAGTATGGGTTGACCAAGCTATTGATAAATAGTATCCAGAACTAGGCTGGAAAATGTGGGTGGGGCTGAGAAGTATGGATATGTTGATGAAGGGGCTGACCAGATGATGGCTCTTCCAGTTTCAGGAACACCAGCCAAAAGGGTTAAAAAGGCTGCAAATCTGTAGAATGAGAAGGCAAAGACTGTGATTGGGCATCTAAAGTATTATCAAAGCCTTCACTATTTAATCCTGGTGAAAAATGAATGCAACTCTGGGCAGAAAAATGCCACAGTGACTATTTTAGTACTAATATTAGCAGTAATTATTACTTTATTATTATTTTGTATTTAGGCCAGGCAGTGTACTTGCAAAATTTCTTTGAATTTAACAGCCAGATATGACCTTGTTCTTTTATAAGACGCAAATAGTATCAGTTGTGCAAACTGACAAGTGCAGGTACATATGCAAATATACGCTCATCAGGCAGAACATTGACTTTACCAGTAATAATTTTATAATAACACTGATTATCTCTTCATCATGGCACCTGTTAGTGGGTGGGATTTATTTATTAGGCAGCAAGTGAATATTTTGTCCTCAAAGTTGACGTGTTAAAAGCAGGAAAAATGGGCGAGCATAAGGATTTGAGTGAGGGCCCAAATTGTGACGTCTAGACGACTGGTTTAGAGAATATCCAAAACTGCAGCTTGTGGGATGTTCCCGGTCTGCAGTGGTCATTATCTATCAAAAGTGGTCCAAGGAAGGAACAGTGGTGAACTGGCGACAGGGTCATGGGGGGGCCAAGGCTTGTTTATGCATGTGAGGAGTGAAGGCTGGTCTGTGGTCCGATCCAATAGACGAGCTCCTGTAACTTAAACTGCTGAAGAAGTTCATGCTGTTAATGCTCGATGTGTCACGTCAAAAAGGGGGAACAACACAGTATTAGGCTAGCGGCCATAATGTTGTGCTTGATTGCTGTATATACAGCATGTAATATATATAAGTGTAATATATAAATATATCACAAATTAGCAGGTTGCCAAATTCAATCTTATTTTTGCACGGATTTGCATTCACATACACGTGAGCAGGATAAGCGTAGCGTGACCTCGGCTTAAAGAGAAGATCAGTCCATGTCTGGGAAAGTCTGGCTTTATCTCATCAGCCGCATGATGTCACTTCCTGTTCACACATGTCCACTGTGTAAATGGAACGCACTTGTTCTCCCAGCATCAGCAGGTTGTCTTTGAAAGGCACGATTGTTCACACGTGGCCGGATTTGTTCTCTGGGGGCTGCGCTGATGTCATTGTGCTCTTTGAGGGTGTGAGGTCATCGTTGCTGGTTCTCAAGCCTTTCACGTGTGTGAGACAATCGTTGTTCACAGCTTTTGATGTTAGTTATTTTCTCTCTTGTCTAGTCTAGATTTTAGAATCATTTTTTCTACATTGACATTCCTCACCTTTTTTGTTAGCGGGCTGTCCTTTTATACATTCTATTAGATGACTAGGTTAATCATCCCGATGCTCATCTTCTGTCTGGTTTAACGCCTACGGTTTAAGGTCATTCATGTACATCATTAAGAAGCTGCTTTTCCATGCTGAGATCTCAGAGGTTGTTCCTTTTTACGTGGAAGGCGGTGTGCAATCTTCGAGATATGTACATATGAGTATTTCTGCTAATACGCAACCATGATGCTTGGCCGGTGTATAATTGTTTTTCCAGGGAAACCGGTTTCCTCTTTGCTGTGACCAGGTCAGAATGAAGATTTACGGCTACAAATAGACGACACGTAGTGCATCGAAGCATTTGTGAAATCCTCACGGTCAACCCTAAAATGCTGTTCCGCAACACAAAGAGCAACCATGTGAACTATACAGGCATACAGGCTTTCTAACTGCAGATGCACTGCTTTAGCATTAGCAGTTTTCTAACAGACACATGCATGTTTTTTGTTTGTTTATATGCAACAAACACCTATATAAATGTATGCAAGATTAACTTTTTCATTGAAAAACCCTCCTTTAGTATGAAGAACAGCAAAAGTACTTTGCCATGCCTTTTGTGAAACTTGCCGCCAAAGATGTTCTTTACTAGTTCACTGACCTTGTGTTGCAGTTCCTCAGGATTCAGGTGCAGTGACTGGACAGGCCATTCCATAATATAACACTCCAGCTGACTGTTTGCTCTCTGAATAACGCTTAAATAGCTTGGACATATGTTTTAGCTCATTGTCTCGTTGTATGATGAAGTCGGTTCCAACGAGCCGCAGTCTGGATGGAATTGCATGGTGTTGAAGTATGGAATGGTAGCCATGTTGATTCAGGATTCCTTTTTTCCGGAATAAATATCCAACCTTCCCTGCTCCAAAACAACCCCAAATCATAAAGCTTTCAACTTCAAGTTTGACTGATGGGGTGAGGCAGTACGCTAACTTCTTCCCTCCTGTTCTTCGCCTTCAACAAGTTCTCCTGTTGAAAAA
This sequence comes from Silurus meridionalis, assembly GCF_014805685.1. Lineage (NCBI taxonomy): Eukaryota > Metazoa > Chordata > Actinopteri > Siluriformes > Siluridae > Silurus > Silurus meridionalis. The sequence continues at coordinate 4,153,071 of NC_060903.1, forward strand.
TGTCACATATGTACTCATCGGGCCATAATTTTTTTCCAGTCGTTCACGGTCCCATTCTTGTGTTTTTGTTTTGTCTTTAATTAGTTTCTTACATATAAACGAAATGAATGTTCTTGTGTCTCAAAATTGATAAAGGTTTCCACACTTTTGACAGCCAATGCATGTTAATGAGATGTTTAAATAATTCATGCTTGTATCACTGAACCATAGAACCAGCAATATGTGCTACGAAAGATCTTTTGTTGAATAAGGACCAGACAGGCTGTCTCTGGTCCACTGCTTGTCCCTGCTTGGATGTTTTCCAGGTCCTCATCACTGTACCAGAGACACAATACAAGACCTGCTGGTTTTAAGGATGCCAGTCGTCCAGCCATCACAATTTGTTCCCTGTCATAGTTGTAAAGCTTGTCCATTTTTCCTGCTTCCAGTATATCAAATTCACTTAATTACAATATCACTGTTCACCCTTGAGGTGAAATAAATCTAAATTAAAATAAATTAAGCTACATAAAAACTAGCTTGTAACTTTGGCAGGCATTTATTTATGTAAAAACATTAAGGTGAGTATTTGCAAAAAAAAAAAAGAAAAGGCAAATCACTTTGGCATAAGCGGATTAAAACACTTAAGTTAATTTTACCAAATAATCCACTTCTGGTTGTTTATTAACTGGTCCAAATTTCCAACACTCATTTTGCCTGCAACGAATAAAAGCCAACATCTACACGTTAGCATGATGCAATGCTAGTCATAAGGGAGATTCCATCTCTACCTCTTAGTGTAATTAGTGTAAAGTGCCCTTTTTTGTAGTCGTTAAGGTGTGAAACTATAATGAACATCCGGATGTCACCAAGATGACAACGAGTTTCTTTTTGAGTCTCATTCCGATAAAGATTTCTGAATGTGCTCGAAGGGAGTTTTTTCTTGCCACGTTTCCCTCTGGGTCACTCGTTAGGTATAGAATTATGGGGATAAAAGAAAAAATACAAAACATATATTATTTTTCTGCAAAGCAGATTTGTGACACTGTCCATTGTTAAGGGCCTCAAAAAGAAAATCGAATCAAATTGATGAAAGAAAATGATCGGAATGAACTCGTTGCTTCTACAGTCCTGTGAAAGCGGTGCTACAAACGACTCTTTGAATTCCGACATGACCACTACAAAGCCAGTTTACGCTCGCCGAACTCTGTGTACATTCTTGACTGTTGTCCAATTTAAACTGGTTTATTATTTTCCTCCTGTTCTTTTACTGAGGCACAGTCAGGGAATAAAAAATGGTTTCTGTTGTTATTTGAAGTTTGTGCAGGCCTACATTTAGACACATCAGCAGCACTCTGAAGGGACAGCGGTGTTCACACGGAGCAGACTGTTGCAGAACCTCGTGTGTCAGAAATTCCATTAGCCGTCCGCGAATACAATCCCGTAGCGCTAATAAGAACTTCAGATGACATTGCCAGGTGTTACAGTACCGTATGCCAAGCCGCATAACCCAACTGTATCTTGAGTGGCTTCCATGTGGAAATCTGTTCAGCAGGTTGACATAAACACCACACACACATACTAGGAGAAAAATGCTGTTCCATTTAAGGGCCAACTTACAGGCAAGTATTTGTGAATGCTATAGATACGGTTAATTGAAAATGCACCTTCACAGCCAACTTGCTGTCGTCTCAGACACTGTGTGGGTGTCGAAGCAGATAAAAGAACCGGATGTGAAAACGATACGTCCCAGGACTTCACAGGTAATCTTACATGACACGCCTAAGTCATATATATTCACACGTAGCATTTTAGGGCCTTTATTCATGCCAGACGTACGTTTCCTTGTTTTGGTGGTGCACACAGACACGGAAAACCACAAGAAGGCAGCCTCTGTCTGCTCTAAGAGGATGGTTTTCTTCTCATCTTAAACATGGGAATCACCAATGGTGATCTAAACAGGCCTATTTTCACGTGTAAAAATGTAACGTGAAAATCTGGGTAAGATTTGCTCTTTTGAACGCATGTAAAGTAAAAGGAAACAAAGTTAATTAAAGCTCAGTCATGTATAAGGTGAGACAGTTGTAATGGTGCACCTAATGGCTTCTGAGCTTACACACAGAAGAATCATGGCTATTCTGAAACTGAAATATGTATCATAAGCTCTGTTTCTGTTAGTGTGGAGTTTCACACATTCTCCCCGTCAGGGTTTCCACCAAGTTCTCCGGTTTCCTCTCAAAGACATACATATGAAAGTAGGCTTGCTGAAGCCAGACGTTCTGGCATTCCTTGCATTTTTTTTTCACTTTGTAGTTGTTACGTAAGACAAGTGACACCGAGTTAAGGTTACAACACTGTGACGCATAAACACACAGCTTCAGTCGAGTTTAACAAGATCAGCTCATTCTTCTGCGAGAAGAAATTCGCCTCGATTTAATTACGGCCTATTTGAGTTATGTAACAGGTGCATTTAGATGCGTTTGTAACAAAGATGATTCATGAGGATGTTCAGGGTTCAAGAGTCCGTTAAAGGCAAAGGGCCCAAAATAGACTATAAAATTATATGTTGAGTTGAATTTTAAAATGAAATTTTTTTATAGGCTATATTTTAATTTCTTATACATATTATGGGTTATAGATTTATACATAGCATGACATATTGCATGTTGCCTGGAAGTCCTTATGATCTGCATTACATTAAACCAAACTGTGGCCATGATTTTATTACTTTGGGAAAGTGATCGAAAATGTGTGCATACATTTATATTATTCATCCGTACATCATCTTCACTTGACTTAGTTTGTTTCGTTCTTCTTTTAATAATATGTTATTTGAAACACACTATTCTGGATGGTTTTATTGCTGAGAATTTGCACAAAAATTCTGATTTTGTTTCATCATTTTGAAGTGCAACTTAAGGAAAAGTGGCATCGGGGTGGAAAAAGTACTAAAATATATATTTATATTTCACATATATTTCTAAAATAAATGTAAAATAGAAAGAAATACAAATCACATTCATATTGCAAAAAAATGTCATTTTGACAATTTATTTGTTGTGTAGAAAAATTTGACAATTGAGAGACGTGCATGCATGTGTGTCTAATTAATAGAGTAAGTGTTTATTAATGTTTGTTAATAAATATTTTATTGATTAATAACCAATTCATTAAAAAACAAAAATTTTTTTTATAATTTTCAACATACGTTTATTTTTGCTTTTTTTTTTAAATATCACATCTTATTTTTATTTTAACAATGTTATATTTATAACTATTTATTTATTCATGAATATAATCCAACAATTAATTTATAAAGCTACTAATTCATAAAAAATAAACTCTGGACTCATTGATATACAGGGTTCATAGGGCTGATGATGAAGCATGTCGTGAGAATCTGCTTCCAGTTGTTGTGAAATCAATACCGATAAAATAATAATAATAAATAAATAAAATAAAAACTGACGTCGCGGTGTCGCGCGCCGACGTGACGTTTCTGGGACGTGGGTCACCTTGGAGCGCGAGCGCGCGCGCGCCCTCGGAACATCCCGTCCACACTACGTGTACAAGTTGCGTGTCGTGTTACGGAGACAATGTGCTTGCGTGTTGTGTTGTGATGTTGTGATGTTGTGTGCACCTGCTGCCCGGTGACGGAGGCGCCGATTGGCTCGCGGAAGGGAAGCCCTAGTTGCGTGAGCGCCGAACTGACGTCACGAGCCGGTTTCAGCCCTTGTGTGTGTGTGTGTGTGTGTGTGTGTGTGTGTGTGTGTGTGTGTGTGTGTGGACGCTCTCGCGCAACCCTAAACCAGAGGGAATTTCTCTCACCTGCGGGCTTCCACTGGTGACGAAAGCAACAGGAGTTCAGCCGGTGTGAAAGGGAACCCTCTCCCGCGTGCGCGTGCGTCTGGTTTATTAAAAGCAGACCATCCTGCACATATCAGATCGACATTACTGAGAAAAAAATACACTGCTGTGGATAAGAACTGTAAAATTGTAACATCGTGATTGTGAAAATCCTCATAGTTCTACACACACAAAACACACACACACACACACACACACACACACACACACACACACACACACACACACATACCCTGAAGTTTCTCTCTCTCCCTTCCATTATTGACAAAATTAAAAATAGTTATTCATTTTGCTCCGATTCTGACATTCTCTTGCTCAGATTTACACATATGATATTCTTATAGGAAGCCTTGGATTTCTAATTATCATGGGTTGCATGTACAAAGAATTTGTCCTGGTGTGTTGGTGCTATAAAAATATGAAGAAGAACCCGGGAGAATAAAACAAACAAAACAAAAAAATATAGACATTAACTATACAGTTTGTGCAGGGGATGTAAAATGAGTAGGTGCAAAGACCCTGAACAAGTCCAAGGTGCTGCAGGATTGCAATAAAGTGGTCCGTGTTAATTGTGTTAATGGAATAATCATGTATAATGTAACAATGTTGTATCTGTCTATAAATTATAGTATGTCTCATATAATTCCCTCCTCTCTTCTGGGAAGATATTATTATTATATATTTTGTTTACCAGCCAGGTAAAAGTCAAAGTCAGGTACTGATGTAGGTTAGGTGAGCAATTGAATAGGGATGAGGTCAGAGCTCTACAGCAGGAGGTCTTTCACTCCAAACAATGCAAAGCATATCTTCATGGAGTTTGCTTTGTGCTCAGGGGCATTGTCATTCTGGAATAGATTCGGGTCTCTTAGTTCAAATAAAGGGAAAATTTGATGCTACTGCATCCCAACACACCCTGTACAATTGTGTGCCTTCAGCATTACGAAAGTTTGGGAAAGAACCGTAAAGTAACCGAAAGTCCGGTGTCCCAATACTTTTGTCCGTATATAGCATGAAATAAACAGTGTGGGGTTTACATTACTTTACTGTTATTGTTAATGAAAGCAGGCCAGAGATGAATGTGGCTCCTTGGTATTGTTGATGAGGTTGGTTGCGGATTGGAAGAAGCGGTTTCTATGGCGGTCCTGATGGTCTGCAGACCCCAGAAAGAAAGGATTGACTCAAAAAGTCTGTGTCCAGGGTAAGACGGGTCGGCCCTAATCCTAGTTGCCCTCTTTAGGGTCCTGGAGGTGGTGCAGCCAATCACCTTCTCACCAGATGTTGATATAGGAGGTAAGTATGGATTGAATGATGGAGGTGTAAAAGTGCACCACTCCTTCAGCTGTTGCAGGAAGCACAACCTGAATAACCGGAACCACACACTTTAACCAGAAACGTCTTTATTATTACTTGCAACATTTTCTCAGTATTTGCAGTGTGTTTTGTTGCTTGGGGATTCAGAAGAAAAATACTTTGCTACACAGATTTTCCGGTCATCTGCCCATTAAAAAAAAAAAAAAAACCTGCCTCTAAAGGCTACACTATCACATCTTCATGTATATAGGTGTACAAATAGTGACAGATTCCGGACGGGAATTTTTGGCCTATTGGGAAAATGTATCCTTTGAGAACAAAGCTGTGTTGAGGTGTTTCAGAAGCACGTATCTGGCAACACATTTTCAGCGAATATTTCCCACAACTCTTTGCACGGAGTAAAGAGAGATTTCGTGACGTTGTTTTGCTTCGCCGAATTCAACCTGCTTGCATACTCATTTGCTAACCACTTAAAAGTATGTATTTCTCTATTAACAAATGAGTACATGCTTGCAGTAATAGTATAAGTAGATGAATTGGAATGCAGCACATGTAACTTAAAATCAGTGCCAATGGGGAGTTAGGATGTTGAACGTCTGATCATAAGGTTGTGAGTTCAAATCCCAGGACCACCAAACTGCCACTGCTGAGACCTTAAAGAAGGTTCTCAACTGCTCGGATGTACAAATGAGATAACGGCAAGTCTGCCAAATGCCATAAATGTAAATCACAGCTGACTGGAAGAAAATCATGTTATTAACCAGTTACTTTTAAATGTGTTTAGTTCATTTATGTTAACTAAAAATTGCAGTTTGTTTTCTGTTCTCCTTTTTTGTTGCCTGCAACATTTCTAAATACGCTCTGTCACACCTAAAAGCCAAGGTCATCACCAGACCTTTTGCAACCAGTTAAATCCATTTACTTTTCTGGGATTGGGTAAAACACTAATAGTAAAACCTAATCTACTTGTCTACAGCTATTGATGGATCACATCAGATATAACAGACACACACTGTTTGTGTGTGATTCTTTGTCAGCTAGCAAGCAAACAAAAAAAAAAAGAAACCATTGCTAACAACATAACACTGATTAGAGCTTATGAAGTGTGCTAGCATTGCTAATTTACTATCATCAGCTAACAGTAGCTGCTGACAGACTAAAGGTATATAATGTTATCCCTGCTTAGAGTAATATAAAAAAATTAATATAAAAAATATAAAAAGAGTTTGCTCTGTGTTTGCGTGTCTGTTTTGCACATTGTGGTCCGTGGGGTGAAGGCATAGCAAAACTGGCTCGTTCCTTTAGCATGTGAAATCCGCTGGCAGATTCAAATCAATGAAACAATGATAAAAACAAACGCTGCGAATCTCTCAGATGTCATAAAGGGCCTTGTGTTCCTATGCAAAGCTGCTGATTTAGCAAAGTGAGATTTAGCAAGTCATGAAGCGTCTCATACTCATAGTAAGAAGAAAAATAAGAAAAACCATAATCATCGTTTATCCTAAATTTAAATAAATGCAATGATTTTGTCGATTTTGTAAAAAAAATAATAAAGCTGGAAGCTCCCAAAAGATTAAAATGACTACACACACACACACACACACACACACACACACACACACACACACACACACCTTTTTATTATTTAAAGCATTTAAACCCCCTTTGTTCTATAATAACACATCCATCTGCTGAAATAATAACCATGCTTCCCCAAAATCGTTTTTGTTTGAAACCTTTGGCTCCACATCGTCCTCTTCTACGTGTTTTGGAAATTAAAACAATTTCAACAACTTTTTTTTTTCTTCTTGCAGCTCTTTAATAGACGGCAATATGAGCTATAATCATGACACTATAATTTCCTGTCTGGCGTTCCAGCAGTTGTGTTTTGTCGAGCCATCGCCATGGCGATGAATGCTTGGGGAGGCGGAGATTAAACGCATGTGACGCAGGACAGGTGAGCGCTTACTGTACTCGCATTCCTTAAGAGCACTTCCGGCTGTTGTGTAACACGCAACCTTAACGTGCCCCCACCCCCTCCCCCTTTGGAGCACCGCCATGGTTTATGCAAAGCCATAAACCATGAACAGCTTCCATAAAAATACAAATAAAAAAATAAAAAGGACTGTTTGCCTAGTCACATTTGTTCTGTGAATTGTCAGACAGTATGCGTCGGAGCGCAGATGTACTGTGTAACCAAACACGTCAGACGCTTGACAAAATGGAGCTGCACCAATGCAATCAAACTGTTGCTGGACCTGTTTTCATACAGCTCAGTACTTACTATGAATACTTTTAGCCCTATTAAGCGAGCTGTGCCGTAACATGCACTGCTGTGGTGTGTGTGTGTGTGTGTGTGTGTGTTGTGGAAAAACTGAGACTGAGCTGTAAAGACTGTCGTGTAATTGACAGAGCTGTATTATAGCGCTCTGTTGATGTTTGATATGTGTCCATGGTAACCGAGTGATCCAAAATGAACTTTGCTTCTGGTTAAGCAATTGACCTTTGACCCTTTTTCTGCAATCACAACATTTTTCATAAATTCTATATGTTATACGAGGGTTGGTAGTAATACCAAAAGGAAACAACACGTCTATTTCATGTGACATGGGGAGAACCGGGTGCAAATGCATATACTCTTTAACTTTTAGTGTAAAACACATACAAACAAAGAAAAACAAAAACAACCTGAAGTGGAAATAATAACCATAACCTGAATCGTAGAAAAGGACTGTTGGGGGAAACCACAAACGTACATTAATACATTAATCAGATGTAAGTGATCAGTAACATGGGACAGAGATGTGTTGTGAAAAAAGACTATAGAAATAGTGCTATAGAAATAAACCTAAACTTGAAACTTGAATTCTGTATCTCTAAATATAATCCTGAATTTACAATTAAGCTATAAATAAAAATATTTTAATCAATGCTCTATTTTACAGCAAGAGAAGGTAAAAAAAGAGTATGTTTTCTAAATCGGATTTGCAGAAGGCATCTCTACATTAAGGTCGACCAGGAAAAACTATTGGACATTAGATCATTGTAGCTGGTTCCATAGTGTAGTGGTTATCACGTCTGCTTTACACGCAGAAGGTCCTGGGTTCGAGCCCCAGTGGAACCATGAACACTTTTTTGGAAATTTCCCCACTGTGGGATAAATAGAAATATATCTTATCTCATAGTTGCTGTCTAGTAAGTGTTACCAGTGCATGACTAAAAAAACAACTGCTTGGAGAACCTAAAATGACTCGGATATGTGTTGATTGATTCTCCTAGTTCACCTAGGCTATTTTGCTCTATACATCCTTTTGAGAAAGTCACATAAGCCGGAAAATCACATAAGCCGGAATAATTTGTTTCACAATTACTGTCAAAATCTCAATCGAAATGTAAGTAGGAAAAGCAATTGTGTGTCTGTGTAACTACAGTGGCTAAGCTGCATTGTTGAAAGATTTTACTAATGCAACGTTTATAAAGCGGTCTTAAGCTTTTTCAACTTAGTATTAAGGGAATCACAGAAACAGAGAGATCAGAGAGAAAAAATCTGTGTAAAACATTTTTAGATCCTGTGCAACAGATTCCGCTCTGTTGAACTGTGGTTAATATAGCGTGGTTTATAACTAAGGCCAATGCTCACCAAGGAATATTTGCCTCAGGCCGTATACGTGCGAAACCCCAAGCTGTACAATGAGATCTTGTTGAATGAACGCTGGCTCTGAGATCCAGCACCTCGTGAACCGACTGAGGCTGCTTGTCTCGATCAATCTTATCCACCATTCTTCATGAGTACAGTGGAACAGGCTGAGGCTTGAACAGCAGCTTGTCTGTAAAACGCCGCCGTTTTCATTAGGACGGATCTCAGGCCACTCTTCTCCAGCTGGGAGCTATGAGCAGTTCGACAGCTGAGGCAAATTCAGTCACTTGTCAAAACCCCTAATTCTCTCTCCAATGGGCCGCAAAAACGCTTTTTGGCTTTTTACTCATTGCTACCGGCAGTCATTTGGGGTTTATTTCCTCCCCCCCTAGTTTTTTAGCTTCAGAAATCCAATCGTCCCTGGGTCGGAATCTGGCATCCTTTCATTCTGCTTTCCTGTTGGCTACTCTGTTTTTCTTTTTTAACAATTTTCTTCTCGCCAGTTCACAAACCCTGATGATATTTTCGCACATGTGCATGGCAACGGTAAAACAGTCCGAATTCTTGCCCCGACCACGTTTGTGAATTACTGATTGTGTAAAAAGCCGCTGCGGCTTGAAGATTGCAAACAGGCGGCGTGGGGACGCAGCATGCTTAACCAGGGCTCAAAATAGGCCTGTTTGTTTCTGCATAGTGCCCAGGACACATGTGTTTGACATCAGGATCACTTGCACAGACAGGCCTTCAGACCTTGCTTAAGACCAGATGAATGGCACAGACCTAATTTCGCTTATTTACTGAAAGAATTCTGCATCTGTGACAGCAAAGCTAATAAAGTTCGCAAAGCCCAGTGATACTTTAATGACTTCAAGATTCTTGCAACGTATATGTACTCAAATAAATTTAATAGACTGCATTAAATGTACTGTGTTTTTTTTATGCTTCTTGCCTTAAAGTCCATTTGGTTTATTTGAAACCAGGCCATTCTTTGAGTCATTAATGGACTGAATTTTTCTCCTGCTTTTGGACAGTCAGAGAGGTTATATGCTTGTTTTCCTCATTAGCAACTTTGGTCTTAGTGTTGTATATTTGACCTGATAAAAAAAAAAATATTGGATGCCAGACCCCCAAACTGACCACATATCCAAGTCAATTTCTGCGTATTTAAAATCCTGTTCATTGCCGCAGTGCAGCATTGCGAGTGGGAAATAATCCTACGAAGCCCTCATGGTCATGGATTTATTTGGATTTCTAGAAGTGAGTCATTGCTTTGGGCTGTTGTTACTGTACCCATGCGGCCACTCTGCCTTTAGTGGTGCATGAGGGTATTTCAAAGGTACCATGTGGATTTTTTTTTAGAACCAAATCAAAGTAAACGAACCACTGTGAAGCTACTAATTTGACATGCAGTACATCTGATGTTGGCCAACCTGCTTTACTTACTGTACATCAGCCAATCAGAAGGCACAGTGTGGAATAAAGAAAGACAATTGCATTTGAATTGTTTCCAGAGTCCAAGTATGAATGTACAACAAAGGTTCAGCTTTTGCCAGTTCACTGTGGGAAACAAGCCGGCTGAGGAAAATCTACGCAGAGAAAAGGGTTGACCTATTCCTCTTTACCGCAACTGAAAATGTTTTAATGCTCCTTATAGAGAATCCTTTCCATCCTTTCTTTCTCCGTCTGAAACAGAACCTAAACACCTTTGAGGGTGTTATTTGCCATGTGGTGAAGAAATGTATCAAATCACTTATCAGCTATGAATATTTGTTTTTTTTTACTTTATCTAATATTATTTACTTTAATTGTATTTAATTGTATTCATTAAATACAGTTGGTTCTTCTACTTTGCCTTGATTCTGCCATTTTATTTGTTAAGTGAAGATCCCTTTTTGAAACATTGCTTTACTAATTTGTCTTTTTTTATGACCGTCTTATGTTGAAGAAGCTATTAAATTGATCTTAATTAATGCCGTATTGAGGAATATAATTTGGTTTGAATTTCAGGAGATAAAACCTCACAATTCAACATTTTTTTGGCTTTTCACTAACATGTGTCTCAGTGTTGGGGAATAGTGCATCTTTAAACCTACGCTTAATGTGAGTCAAATACTTAAGTACTGTTAAAATCAGATACTTGAAGACTTTTACTCAAGTCATATTGGGATTGGTGACTTTTAACTTGTAATGGAGTCGGTTTTGCAGTAGGGTATCTATACGTTTGTATTCTTTACACCTGTTTTTCTAGATGCCTTCGGAAACATGTAATTGCTGCAGAATTGTTGCAGAAGCCTCAATGGTTTGTGTTTAGAAAAATCTGGAGTTGCTTGACTACAGGAAGTTTTATTCATACATAGATTCATAGAATTCTGTGAAGAAACACACCATTGGTTAGAGTTAGTAAAAGAACACACCTCGTACAGAACAAGACTTGATGTTGAGTCTAAACAAGAGTGGTTCTGACTCTGTCCAGACAGGGTCACGTGATTCAGTATGAGCTAAAGAAACTATCTTATGTTATAACTTAAAAAAGTTTTCACATCACATTCATGACTGAATACCACGACACTGGAAACTTTTAGGGTCTTTTAATGGTGACTTGATTAAGCCAACTCACACTTGACCACCTTTTGCGTGTGTGTATGCGATTCTTGACCGCTGGTCAAAGAATGTAAAACAAACCGACCACATTCTATAAAAATACAACCTATAACTATAGTTTTCCCCTCTCACTGATGTATGATTGTACCCCTCTTTTGGGTTGTCTTTCTCTCTCCTAACCCTCGATCTATGGATCCCCCCTCCCCCCATTGAATTCCTCCACCACAAGACAGCGAAGTTAACTGCCTGAGCGACATGTGTACTACTACTGCCATAATTGGAGCTCTGCATTTCACTCACGACCACTCTCCGTCGCGGCCATGTGCCGACTTGTGCACGCCACAAGCCCCCGAAGCCCAGCAAAAAATAACCCCACCAGCCGCAGGCTTTTCATTTGATGGGGTTTTGGCAAGAGTATGAGCATTGCTCATGACACCCCTCCTTCTCGCATTTACTCGGGGTGCTGTTATGATAGTGCACAAAGCAGCTAGTAATCTATAGATGATTTGCACGGAACAGGGGTAATTACGTTTGAGAGGTCGGTCAGAGGAACGGCGAGGGGTAACAGATATTTCTCTGGTCAGGGAAAATTCAAGGGTGAAGCAAAAATAGCAAAATAGCACACCACATCAGGAGGATCTCTTCAAATAAATACCACAAAAAAGGCTATTTATAATACGGCACCTCCATCCTGGGGTCTACTCACAGAAAAATAGGGTCTTATTTATGAAGGTTATAGTGTGAAAAAAATTGCTCAAGAAGGAATTGCTCCACAGTAGGGGGGTAACGGTACACACACAAAAAAAGTCACGGTTCGGTTTATTTTCGGTGCAGTTTGGGGGAAGAAATGCAAAGCACAAAATTGCTTGTGGTTTTTTTTTTATTAACGCCGTTTATTGGTTTTAACATTTGTAAACAATTTTGAATAAAATGCCTGCTTGGTTTCAATAAAAAAATATAAAAATGATAATCAAAATAAATGAACGTAATACACTTTTTTATTTTAATAATTAAATTGAGTAATCGATTAAATTGTCAATAATTAAAAAAATTCATAAATGGAAAAATAAATCAAATATTTAACATTTAGAACTTATTTGGGTAATACATATATGCTTTATTTTTAATTTTTTTTACATTTAATATTTTTTATAATTTTACATTATTTCCTGAAGATATGTTCTTCAAATTTCAGCATACATTAACAAATGTCTGCATTTAAGAAACACGCAAGAGAGATGTCTATTTACTCATTCAATTTATTTATTCATAAAAGAGTTAATTCCTTACCTCATTCATTCATTCATTCATTCATTCATTCATTCACTCCCTCGTTATGCTGAATTGTCAGGAATTTCTCCTTTTAAGAGAAAATTTTTAAGCTGTACATAAAACACAAAAGAATCATGCGGTTCACCACTGATTATGTTCATGAGGGAACTTGGATTTTAACTATGTAAAACAAGGAGCGCATTTGGTTCATGTGCACTGTAACAAAAGTCCTGCATCCTAACGGTTCGGTACGAATATGTGTACCGTTACACCCCTACACCTCAGACATCCTGGAAAGATTTGGACTGTCATTCAAGGACATATACACAAAGAAGTTAACAACGTCAGCGCTACTGTGGAAAGTTTTAAAAACATTTACGTCTGTCATTATTGATTCGTTCTAGATCAGCATTCTTATCCTGAGGACCATTAATAATCGAAAAAGGCAGGTCTATATGACGTCAGCTGGCAAATCATTACAAAAACAAACACTTTGAATCAGTCATGTTATAATAGCTAATGACAATGGCGGTCACATCACACCGAGGGTCAATCTTATCACTGCTACTTGCTTGTCACTCAAACTCCTGTTTGACATTTGCTCAAGTTCATGATAAGGTCTCCACTTGATAAGCTTACAAACCATGCACAACAATCCAATTTCTATTAAACAGAGGGTTTGGATAAACACGCTCGCCTTCTTGCACTGCAATACAGAGCCCTCGTATTGATAAGCAATCAATAGCGTTGTGGATAAAATAAATAAATAAATAAAGCTTTCTGAGAAAGAAGAAAAACGTTTCACAATAAAAATATTTCCAACACCATCGACTGAACTTCCTGTTTCCACACACTGGAAGCTCACTGGATAAATGATGGTCACAAACATTAAACCCCCAACAAACCTTTATTCTTACTTTTATCTGCACTGACTGGAACCTATTCCGATCATTCTGTCTTGGGAAAACTTTGGAGTAAACTGGAAAGGTAACTGAAAAACAATGGCACTACAGGATTGTGTTTGCATTCAAACAGGAAACTCTGGAAAAAAAACCACTAAAACCTCTGTTAGAGTACTACCTCCACACATACACAAAATAGCTTTCCTGATCAGGTTAAACATTTCCTTTACGGTAAAGCGTTCTGCTCAGCTTCACTATCTACACAGAGTCTAGATGATCAAGTCAGTGAGATGACTCAGAGTCGAGGGACGTGACAGGAAAGAAAATTGTAGAGCAAATGTTCCAAGGTTTTCCCGGTCATTCCCACTGGATTCCCATCCAATCCGGAATAATTTGCAGAAAATGATTCATCTTTATTCAAACGTAGAGATATTCCTAATATTCAGTTTTAATATTATTGAAATTCTTGAGTTTTGATTGTAAGCTTAAAAGCCATTTGCAGAGGATCTTAAAATCTTTTTTTGAAGCAAAAATTTTCAAGTACATCTAATTTTGAGAAATAAACATACTTGATAGCGCTTCGTAATATACCATGCAAATAATATTCTGCTTTCCTCCATCTATGTAAAATCAGCCACTTCGTCCGTTCCTTACATCCAATTCCACAGCTATTATTGTACATGCTCCAGTTACCTCACACATTGATTATTGACTGTATGGGTTACCTCATGAACTTCATTAACTTCACTTGGTTCGGAACTGAACTGCCCATATAATTACTAGAACCTCCTCCATCGAGGATCTCTCTCCTGTTCTCTATCATCTACACTGGCTTTCTGTTAAATATTCAGTAGAGTACAAGATTCTGCTTCTCACTTTTAAAGCTCTTCATAATCTTGTGCACTCATATCTCTCTGACTCGCTTCATTCTTCTATCCCGACGCATACTCTTACATCTTCTTCATCTTGTTGTAAGTTCTGTTCGGTTAGTCACTACGGGGTTTAAGGCATTTAACTGGGCTGATCGTCTTTGGAATTCCCTTCAATCAATTTTAACAGTTAAACGAATGTTGTTTGTTGTATTGTTTTCATTTTTATGATTATAATTTAGTCCTTGAGTGTTTTAAAAGGCGCTTTTAAATAAAATGTATTATTATTATCATTATTATCATTATTATTATTATTATTATTATCTAATAAGTGTGCATTTAGCTATTGGAATAGGCAAAAAAACCTCTGGCTGAAATCTGTGACCAAATGGAAAATTCAGTCCATTGACGAAGGTAAACATGAGCTAAAGGTTATTATTAGGTTATTATTGATACAGGAATGATTAGACAGGATTGTGCATTGGGTATAAGGCCAATGTTTGCTGACACTCCCAAAAGCTGGTACCAGTTAGTGCCATTATTTAAATGTAAAAACCAATATTGATCCATTATTAGTCAGCTGGAACTGGGCCAGCCACACTCCCTTTTCACCATCATTTCCTGCTGTGTCACAGTGGGCCAGTTGTCCAGGTAAAAGTTTTTTACTTTTTACTTTGCACTAAAACAAGCAAGTCTTACAATGCCAAGTGTGGCCTGTTCTTCCTACAAACTCAATAATGTGGCAATTTCTTTTTTAACAATTGCACAACTGACACTTTAATACAGCATATCAACTCTTGACACGGACACTGTGACACTTTAAATCTGGACTACTGTCAATATGTCTCTCATATCTATACCCATTAATTTCTGTCTTATTTTGTATATTAATTTTATAGTATAGTATATTTTTTATACTTTATAGTTGTACTTTATACTTTTATTTATACCTTATATTTTTATACCTTATATTTTAATATTCTATTCTTAAGTATTGTACTTTCGAAGTAACATTTCACCAATGGTGGACAAAGTACACAAACCATGTCGTTGAGTTAAAATTAAAATGTTACTCCAGTAAAAGTAAAAGTGCTCATATTTAAACTGTCACTTGAATAAGTCACTTGAATAAAAGTGCAAAAGTATTTGCCTTCAAATGTACTTAAGTATCCAAAGTACTATGATTTATTATGGCTATAATGTTCTTATTATCATTATGTCACAAGACTCTTTGCTTAATCAACACAGTTTATGTGAAAAGTTACTCTTTGTAAAGATACACCAATCTATTAATAGAATGATATTAATGAGTCAAACACTGATTGATATTTATTAAAATGACCATGAGCCCAAAAGCTCCTTCTTCAAATTGCACAAATGAGGCCACGGGTGTTGTGTCAAGTTCGAGTCTGGAGTTTCTTCCATCTTTTATTCCTCATAAAATGTTCTGCTTGCTGTTAGACTGATGCTAAACTGTATGTTGGTGATAAGTAGATACCACCAAGCAGCAATCAGAACAAGTTGAACACAGAGCGTGCGCTCGCCCTGATTGGTGGCTTGTTGTGTACTTGACCAGAAAGAAACACCTGATTTTACAAAATGTAGTAAAAATTTGGATATTTGACTTTGAAATTTAGTGAGGTTAAAGTAAAAGTCTCCCCAAATGGAAATACTTCAGTGAAGTACAGATACATGAAAAAGCTACTTAATTACATTTACCTCATTACTGTACACCACTGCATTTCACTACGTCATACTCTGTATGAATGTGTATGTGACGATTAAAATTTGATTTGAAACTCGAATAAATATGGCAGACTTAGTGATCAGCTCAATTTCTGATAAGATGCACTTTACTCTGCCCATAACCCTAAAAATAAACTTCATATCTTGTTATACTGCTTGAGATTGAAATGAAAAAGTACTTGAAGGAACTGAATCTTTTATTAAACAACTATGTGGCAATTAGGAAAGCTTAAAAATTGTTTGACTTACATCCCAACAGAGCTTTTTGAACTTTTACACATACAGTTGCACTGAGGCCTTCAAAAAGGTCACTGCACTATAAAACCATTAAATGTCAACAGCATAACGAGTTCCAAAAGTTCGTTTCAAGCCCTCACTCAAAGGACTAATGGCGCCATGATAAGGGTTTCATCTGACCACCGTAAATAGCCCTTGGACCTGCAGCACAATCCCATTAATTTTCTTGAATTTGGCAGGTTCCGATAGACAACGTTACCCGAAAGATCACAAAGCGGGGTGTCATCAGTACGTCCCCCAGGCCGCAGCTTCAGCTTTGATCCTGTGAATCAGATGATAT
This sequence comes from Silurus meridionalis, assembly GCF_014805685.1. Lineage (NCBI taxonomy): Eukaryota > Metazoa > Chordata > Actinopteri > Siluriformes > Siluridae > Silurus > Silurus meridionalis. The sequence continues at coordinate 4,169,832 of NC_060903.1, forward strand.
CAGTGTCTTCACTTTACAGCCTTTTAGACCCCCCTCCAGCAGTGACACAATTAAAGCCAGCATAGATTGCTCTGATCATTATCTCTCATCAAGGCCTTTAAGGCTAAAAAGACCACAAAAGAGCCCCTCTGGCGGACTGACTGGCTGCAGCCAAGAAGATCCCGTTCCTAATGTGACACCTAAATCCCAGGGTTCCCTCCGTCTCAGGGCTGCAGAACTAGTCGAAGGCACCTGCTGTAGTTTTCTGTAAAAGCATTTCTGGCAATAGAGAGTCCAGAGAGAAAGACAGATAGATAGAAAGATAGAGACAGAGAGAAAAAGACAGAAAGAAACAGAATAAGATGTTAGTTATTTCACCAGATGTAAAGTTTTTATTCCAGCCAAACCAGACTCACTCTCACTCTCGACCTTCGTGGTCAGAACATTTAGCTCATGCGGCTTCTATTAAATTTATTTATCTCAGCTCCCCAGTCCAAGAGTAGTTCAAGATTATATACAGAGGTTTTATGAAGTCACTCTAACGTTTAGGCTCCAACACATCTGTATATTTTAGGAGACGATTAAATTTTTTTTCAAAGGGGGAATTTAAGAATGGAACACTCATTGAAACTAATGCATGTTTGAACAAGCAGTAACATGAAGCCATTTCTAAAAATTTGAATCGCATTTATATGTCCGATTAAAGGCAGCGTTCCAAAACATCCTGTAGCGCAAAGTTTATCCTAACCAGAGCGAGTCTTCTGAGCTCAGCTGTAACAGATAGGACTGTTTTTACCCTTCCTTTTCACATTATGCACTACACTGTTGCCACATGATTGGCTCATTCCATAATTACACCAACAGGTCTCCCTATAACATGGATAGTGCTTGTACGATGTGGTATCAAAAAGTCTCGAGACTAGTTTTGTAACAAGCCATCAGATGGCAGCACAAGGCTGCACGCGCAGTCACAGGGAGCACCGAACTTAATACGTCAGTGTGCCAAAAGACATCGTCCAGTGTACAATATAATAGATATGGTGTAAAAGGAAGTGTTAAGTATGAAATGCTAAATGTATTTAATTGATTATATATATTTTATGTTTTAGTTTGGAATAAAAGGACACTTGAAAAAATGTATTTTTATTGTACTGGGACAGAAAATTGCACCCAATCATGGAACTAGCCATGAAAGCCATTCAGCTCATTTTCTTTGACACTTTTTTCAGTTCAAAGATGGAGCTGAAGTTTTGAGTCCATGCTACTTAAGACTAAAGGTTTCCTAATTCTGTGTGTCCAGATTATCTCTTTTTATCAGCACTAGAGCAAGTGTAGTTAAAACCACTTCGGGGAAAATCAGCCCATCCTGTGCCTTCTGTGCCTTCCCTCTTTTCTGTCAGTCTCAGCGATTTTTCCCTAGAGAACATTTCCTTCGGACACTTTTTAAAACACGTCTTGTTTTCCAGGGCCGCAAGGAACGTCTTTCTCTCCCTCTCTCTCGGCTTCTTATAATACGGAAAAATAATAACAACGGCAACATTCCTGTGAGGGCTGTAATTTTCTTCCGGCTGGCAAAAGTTGTGCATTATGGTCTGGGTCAGAGAACACATCACAACCCATCATCAGGCCAGCATCGGGCCCACATTGTCCCCGTGCGGTCAGCCACATCACAGGCCACGGTCATGACCAGTGGAAAGGCCCTGGTTCTTCGCACAAAAAACGTAGCCAATCAGCGGGCGAAAAAGAATTCCTGCCTTTTCTGTACATTTGCCCCCTAACCACCATTTCTTTCTAAATCAGGCACATATTCCTTTTAAATTACAGCATGCTGAACCCACTCCTCCCTACAATTAACGTGAGTTTAGACGTTGATGGGCATCCTAAACAATCAAACCGAAACCCAGGGCGAGAACTATGGAACTGGAGATAGGGGAGGAAACAAGAAACTCTAGAAAGTGCTCTGTTATCAACTGAGAGAAAGTGTGCAGTAAATAGGTTAGGTTTCACCAGGTCGACAAGATTCGGAACAAAGCGAAGCCACAAACCGAAAAACAAAAGGCAGTTCAAAAAACAGCGGTACGTGGCGTTAACAACAGACTCGTATAAACTGCAGCGTTTAATGTGGTCCACAAACTGGCGTGTTAATAGATCCAAGTTCACAGAGCAAACCTTGTGACTATAAAGTCTGAAATGCTTAAGTAAAGGCTTTGTGGTGGAAGCGTGTAGTGGACCTTCATGTACAGTACCCTTCGCTTTGACTCTGCAACCTCAGCAGTAGTTGAAACCAAACAGAACACCTAAAGCGGTTAGATGATATAATTTGGGGTTACATTCCATCTCCAGCCTATATTTTACATTTGACATCTTTCCTTAAACGAGGAAGCAGCGCTTGGGGTTGCAAACTGTCCATTTACTGTGTTGCTGACAATTTTTGTCAGCCTGTAAAAGTAAACCTGGACAAATTACAATATCCAGAGCATTACTCAAAAAAAAAATAAAAAAAATAAAAAAAAGGATGGGATCAGACTGGAAGCGATTACGGTGAATTACGAAGGCATAAAAAAACACATTTATACAGACGCAAATCCTTTTTAAAAGCCACTTGCAGCATATGGATAAGGATGGCTTAGATGAATCATCAGCTGCACTGTTTTGCTATAGCGCATACCTGTAATAAAACACATTCACCCCCTTTTCATTCCTCTTTCGCCATTTTCTATTGGTTGCTATATATATTGCTTGAGCCTGGGAAGCCAGATGAAGAACTCATTCTTCAGAAATCCTCCCTTGCTCAGCCTCATGTGCAGTTTGTTTACTTGAGGAAACAGGTTGTAACATATTCTTTCGCAAAAACTGCACAGCAGGAGCTCAGAAGCACACAATGGCTGCGTTGCTTAAGAAAGAGATTCACAGCCAAGGTCTTGGTACATGCAGAGCTGAAAGGCCCAGTGGCTAGACAGAGATTTTACTAAACACTACAAAGCATGAAAAAATTTACATGACGTAGAATGTAGAATGTAGAATCTGCACAGGGCATATGATCATATATGTATAGATTGTATGAATTCAAATGCAGTCAATTTTGAGGATCAGTTTTTTTCTGTGTGTCTGTCGGCTATAATCTTAATGCTCTCATCTGGCCGTTGCGAGGACATACACTCTGTCTGAATATCTTGGGGCAAATATTGAGAACATGGAGCACCTAAGAAATGAAAAGAGGGGCAGTTGGGGTGCCATTTGTGTCCCACTGATATTGCATTCACAAATAGTTTTCAAATTCAGTTCCATCCAAGTGTATTTCTATAGCACTGTCTCAAAGCAGTTTGACAGAATGTTCCAGAAATGTAAATTTAAGTGAATTATGTGTATTTATTCCAGATAAACAAACATGGGGCAATTGTGGAAAGGACAAAATCCATAAGATGGCATGAGGAAGAAACCTTGAGAGGAACCAGACTCAAAAGGGGAACCCGTTTTCATTTGGTTGACACCAAAATGTGATTATAAACCAAAAAAACATTACAAACACTGGTGAGTGAGAAATATCATGAGCACTGGAGAGTGTGATTATGAGTAATGTGCTTTCTGCAGTCTTATACAGTCAGTCGGAGTTGTAGGACCAGGTGTTCATGAGAAATAAATAAGCTCAACTTCTGAGAACAATAGGGTACATAAAGTAAGTTGCACTCAATAATCTGTAGATACCTGAGCATCACAGTCAAATATGGTTCTTCTCTTAACTGTTGCCACAAATTTGTAAGCACATATTGTATACCATGTCTTTATAGGGGCCCAAGATGCCTTGAGCAACAGAACATCGCCCTTGTGTTTAAAGCAAGCTCATGAGGAATTTCGGTAAAGAAGGAAAGGTGCTTTATACTTGTCATATGCACATTATGGGATAGTGAAATTCTTGCTTCACATATCAAAACGATTTTAGGAAGCTGTGGTCAGAACGCAAGCTCAGTCATGATACAGCACCCCTGAAGCACAGAGGGTTAGGGGCCTTGCTCAAGGGCCCCAAAATTGGCAGATTGACAATTCTCAAGACTTGAACATTGTGTGTGTTAAGGTCTGACTGGAAGATCTTAAGTGTCCTGTACAAAGCTCTGATCCCAATCCCACTGTACACTTTTAGGAGGAACTGGAACACCGACTCACTCCAGACCTCCTCATGAGACATCACTAATGCTCTTGTGGCTGAATGATTGCAAATCGCTACAACCAGACTTTAAGAATCTATTGGAACAACTTCCCAAAAAAATGAAGTATATTTTAACAGCAAATCTTGAAAGAACGAATGAAATACTCCGAAAGCACGAGTGTAATAACAATAATAAACTTTTGGCCATATAATGTACACCTTTCCTTTAAATATATTCTTTTCTTCTTTTTTTTTCTTTACAAATATACAAATTATTTATAAAAAGTAAATTTTTATTTGGAGAACCGATGCTTTCCACACCTTTCTCTCAAACTTGTGACACATTACCCCACTCAGATATTTGGAATATGTTCAACAGGAAGTCCATTAGAGGAACCAAAGTCTGAAAGGGAAACCGTCCTTCACTGCATGACAGTAGACAGTGAAATTATAAATGATTAGCTTGTAAGTGTAAGTGATGAAAGAATGTTTAGGCTTTATGATTACAGCAGCAGCTGATTAAAACTGTTCAAAATGTCCATATAAACAAAGGCAATGATTTCGATCATCTGCTTACTGGGATTGGAAGCAGTTTTGAGATAATTCATCTAACAGACTTTTGGTTTGGACTTACTGGCTGAATAAAACCACTTGCCAGAGCATTTTATGAGGTTCAAATTGAATTTCACACCCTGTTTGCTGTTCTTTCATCCAGACTTGTTCTTCAACATGTGTTCTTAGAACACATTGCTAGATATCTTGCATCACACTTAGCTAGATCACAGGTTGTTTTAGGTCACACTCTGTAGGTGTAGGAATCTGTACATGGTCTAATGCGTAAGCAAAAAAAATGGTGTCGACAGGTGTGTTATTCACCAGCGCAACCACAGTTATGCATGATTGCATCTGCCGATTAAAATCACAGCATTCCTGTGTCTGGCAGCTCATCTGTGGGAACAGCTGACATGTACGGGGAGATGATTCTCCTGGAACAATCAAGAAAGTGCACAGGTATGCAAATGAGATTAGACAGTTTTTCTGACACGCCAGCCTCAGAACAGGAATCTTCATTGTCTTTTTTCATTTATAGAAATTCAATAATATTATATGTATTTTATTTTAGACAGCCCCTTAATTAATAGTACCATTATTAAAGTAAAAACAGGCTCTGAAAAACATCTATGTGGATAATTAGCTGGTTATACTAAGTGTATTCTAGGTTTAATTAGAAGAAATTATGGACGTTCAGTCTAATGCGAAATATTGTTTAGGCCAAAATAATCTGTAACTAAAGCAATTGATATATTTTACTTTGTTAAAGTACTATTTTGTGTGTTTAATTCTCAAGCAGTCATCCACAACTTCCTGTTTTACTGAGCTAAACAAATAAATGTGAAGGTGAAACCAAAATCCCTCAGCCATACATCAACATAGGACAGCTTATAAAATACTTACAAAGCTACATGGCTGCAAAGCCGAATTATGGTAATAATAATGAAGAGAATACAAAATTTAGAGGAGTAATATACCTTAATGAACCTAGTGGTTCATAAGTAAAAATTGCTGTTAATTCAAAGCTTTTTGGGGTCATTTTGAGGACAACACATCTCCAAATCTGCATTTAAACACCACTTCAATGCCAGCTAATTATTTGAAAAGTGTGTCATAAGGTCCATCCAGGTTCACACAAAAATCCCTTATTTGCTGAATTGTCATCCATCCAAATCCCCTGCCTTAAACACCGTTGTTTACCCGCGTAGAGATCTGAGAAAGAGGTTCAGCAGGAGAGGAAATAGACTTCTGAAGGATGCTGTATTGATTTCCAGTCTTATCAGATGAAGATGTAGTGCTTTTATATGCTGGCAGCATAATATACAAAACTAAACAGGGGTACTGGTAATTATGACATTTTACTTAGAAATTGTTGTAAATTAATGTTATTCAAATAAAGATTAGATTATATTTTTATCACATATTTAATTAATCATCAGGCATTTTATTCCACAAAAAAAAATGAAGGGTAAAAATAATTTTAGAGCTTATTTATAGTTACTAATAGTAGTAGTACTAGTTGTCATAATAATAATAATATAAAAATATAATAAAAACAGACAGACAGACAGACAGACAGACAGACAGACAGACAGACAGACAGACAGACAGACAGACAGACAGATAGATAGATAGATAGATAGATAGATAGATAGATAGATAGATAGATAGATACTATTAATTCCAATGGGAAATTTTTTATTTATTTATTTTAGATAAAACCAGAAGTCTAGTGGAAATAAGAATGTGAAAATTACTAGTAGGTTTTTATTTAATGTTGCATCTTCAAATGTGAATCTGAAAGTATTCTAAATTTGCAGGTTATGGCTCTAAAAAAAATGAATCATTAATAATAATAATAATAATAATAATAATATTATTATTATTATAATATTATTATAATAATAATAATAAAAAACAATAAAACAAATAAAAAAATTGTTATCTCAAACAACATTATATAAGGGACACAAACCCCTTCTTGAGTTCCTCGATGGGGCGGATTATTCAGGTTCTGTTCTCTTAGTTCTCTTCTTAGCTTTATTTTCTCAAAAATCATTAATCCAAAAAAAAGCCTCTGAGAGTGGACATTCATATTCTCTGTCATTTCTACACCACTGCAGTTTATCTGTGAGTGTGAAGCGCAGAGTCTCCTCATGGTTCAATTGGACACAGTGATGAAGTGAAGGCATGAACTCCTGAGCCACCACATTAGAAGAATTCCAGCGTCCCTGTTTACACTCGGGGACAAACGCAGGCATTGAGGCTGACCTGAGTTCTGAATGAGCTCTTTCTCCACGCACGGTCCCTTCGCACCCGCTGCACATCCCCTCAGCCCCTTTCATTTAACGTCAAACACACCACCACTTCAATAAAATAACTCACTTAATGACATCTGAGGACAACCCCAGGCACGCTCCTTCCTACACACACACACACACACACACACAAACACATACACACATTCACATTAGCTGCACTACTTAATACAAGATTCATGTTCTTTTTTTTTCCAGCATATATTAAAAGTAACATTTTTAACATTTCTGAGAGTCTTCCAGAAATATAATTACGTTTTAAACCGGGGAAGTTAGAGCTGTACAAACACGTTTAAATACCGCGTGTAGTAAACCTTTAAGTTGTTATTGGTCTTTCTGTTTGGGATTTGTTGAGAACCAAGACACATTTTCCTCTTGGAGGAATCTTTCTGTTGGAATTCATTGCAGGTCCTGTCAGTAAATGACCACATTGCACATGTCTGATGAATATATCAAGCAATAATCACAATGGATTTGTAGACCATTTAAGATAAATGTATTGGCCAAATGTAAACCCAATCTGTTATCAACATGAAGTCAGCTGTCAATCATTGTCATGTATAAATGCATCAATTGTATCTTCCTGTAGCAGTAACTGTTAAGTAAGGAATAAAAGGACATGGGCTGTATTGTATTAATACTGAGTTCTAAACTGCACGTCCTTTAGCGCTTATACTACAGCAGTTCTCCAACCATTACATGTTAGTTGCAGTTTTAACACCCAGGATAAAATGTCAGGTCATTTGTTTTTAGATTACACTCCAGTGCTAGCCTGCTCCTTGAGCATAAATACAGAATGATTTTTGTGAAAATATATTTTGTTCAACTTCACAACACTGAAAATGTTAACAAAGTTAACTTGGGTATTGCGGGTTGCTAACATGATCTAGCCAGCTGCAATTTTTTCATGTAATCAATTTCCTGATACAATTATGATAAACCCGATGTTTTCTCGATTTTGCTCCAACCCCAAGTTCCAGCCTTGGTTCTTGTCCCAGCCTTGGATCTAATCTATAAGATTTGAATTGGATGCCATTCAGCTCTACACGCAAGCTACAAGAAGAATCTTAACATCAAATACACATTCAATGTCAAGTGAGAATGTTTAAAAATGCTAAAACTCACTTATACTAAGGTCATATTACTGCTCTTATTATTAAAAAAAGGCTTTCTGTGTTCCTGAAAAGCAGTGTGTGAAGAAAACCTTTTTCGTTTTCAAAGTTAAAGGATTGCAATGTCTATTTTCGTCGTTGCTTTGAAATGCCTGAGCGTTCAGCTTGAATTTATAATAACAAGTGCAGCTTGGCAGACCATCTTGCTTCAATTATACAATACCACTATACTGTGCCCAGGATCCCCTCCCCAAACCAGAAACCCCTTTCCTCCACACACACACACTCAAAAAAGAGGCATCGCGTTACACCACTCACTCGTATCCTTGTCGCTACCATGTAATTATACAATCTGCAAAAAACATTTATTTTTAGGCTTTGTAGAGAATCAGGCCGGGTGCACATGGGGAGCAGGAGAAAGCAGGAGGCCCACATGTTGCACTTTCAGTTTCACAGCTCTGGAGGCTAGACTTCATGCAATCAAACCTCACTGCACACGCAAATGGAGCATTTACATTTATGGTATTTGGCGGATGTCTTTATCCAAAGCAACACTAATCTGAGTTATACAACAGAGCAGTTGAGCTTTAGGGGTTTTCCTCAGTTGCAGCTTCTATTTTTTTATTTGTAGAAAATTGTTAAGCAACATAATGGATCCCCACAATCTAGAGTTATTTTATGAAAACAATTGATTATGCTAATTATACAAATATCTACAACTAGTCTGACACTGAACAGGCATAACATTATGACATTATAACATTAAAAGTAAATAACACTGATTATCTCATCATCATGGCACCTGTTAGTGAGTGGGAAAAATTAGGCAGCAAGTGATCATTTTGTCCTCAAAGTTCATGTGTTAGAAGCAGGACAAATGGGCAAGTGTAAGGATTTAAACGAGTTTGACAAGGGCCAAATTGTGATGTCTAGACGACTGGGTCAGAGCATCTCCAAAACTGCAGCGCTTGTGGGATGTTCCCGGTCTTCAGTGGTCAGTATTAATCAAAAATGGTCCACGAAAGGAACAGTGGTGAACCGGTGACAGGGTCATGAGCGGCGGAGGATCAGTGATGCACGTGGGTAGCTAACCATGGCTTGCTCATCAGGGATAAATGCACACTATTCACCTTAACTCTTAAAATTCTGTAAAGCTGCTTTGAGACAAAGTCTGCTGTAAAAAGCGCTATAGAAATAAACTTGACTTGACTTGACTTGACTTTACTGGACTTGACTTGACTTGACTAACGCTGACCCGTGTGATCCGATCCAACAGATAAGCTCCTGTAGCTCAAATTGCTGAAGAAGTTAATGCAAAATGGGGACCAACACAATAGTAGGCAGGTGGGTCATAGTGTTATACCTGATCAGTGGCTATAAAGGTATACCTGATCAGTGTATAATATCTGCAAATGTGGCATATCACTGCAACAAAACAGATACTGATTTTCAGTAGGTGAGGTGAGGAGGCCTGGGGTGCAGTCAGCATTCGGCAATGCCAACTGACTTGTTGCAATGTGCTGCAAATGATCTGAGCACTGACATGCAGATCTTCTGCTTCTGCAACCTCAAAAGCAATGCTGGCAGCACTCATGCATCTGTTTTTTGAAGCACCTTTTGCACCTGACACACAGCACGAGGACGCAACTTCTTTGATCGAACCTTGTGAGGCCTGTTCTGAGTGGAACCCATCTTGGAAAACCTCTCATGACCTCTCATGACAGGGCAGTCTCACCCCACAGCATCACATATTGACGCTGTGGATGTTGCGTCGGACGGCGTCCACATCCGACGCCGAGGGTACTCCCTTCGCGTCGCTTTTCGACGTAGAGAGACGGTACCTCCCTTCGCCTCGCTTTTCGACGCAGATGTTTGAGAGCCCGTGTGCTACACTTTTCAACGCAGATCGCTGTCCTATACACTGAATAAAGTATTATCTATCATAATAAGTGTACAGGAATAATTTTTAAATTTCGAAAAATCCTGAAGATGTCCGTAGCCCTAACCCTAACCCAAACCCTAACCCAAACCCTAACCCGAACCCTAACCCTAACCGTAACCCGCAAATGGGGTCCCGTCCCTCTACGTCGAAAAGCGACGCGAAGGGGGTACCCTCGGCGTCGGATGTGGACGCCGTCCGACGCAACATCCACAGCGTCGATATGTGACGATGTGGGGTGAGACTGTGTTGCTCATGACCATTAGTCCTGAGTATGGTACTGAATTCAACAGAAGAAAGTACACCATTGGGCATTGTGTGTGTGTGTGTGTGTGTGTGTGTGTGTGTGTGTGTGTGTGTGTGTGTGTGTGTGTGTGTGTGGGGTCAGGATTAAGAAACATTTGCCACTAAAACTTCTCAGACACTCTTATTTCCCAGACACTCATATGATTTATGTGCTTAATTAATAACACACTTGATTAAATTCATTTTATTATGTATTAATAATAATTAAATGATTTATTTATTTACTGCACATCTATGTGTGTTACATACCCACAAAAAGAGTGTGTTTCCAGAGTATGTGATCTTTGTGGTTTTTTTATGTTCTGATTTTTTTTTTTTAAGTTGGTCTAGTGTGCATGCTTATGTGTGTGTGTGTGTGTGTGTGTGTGTGTGTGTGTGTGTGTCAGGACTAAGAAATACTTGGCACAAATTCCGTTTCTCAGACACTCTTGTTTCTCAGACACTCATTACACACATGCTTCATTAAATACACACTTGATTAATTGCTTTTTATTTATATATTTATTTACTGCACATCTATGTGTCACAGAGTCACAGAGTGTGTTTTTCTAAAGCGTGTGTGATCTTTGTGGTTTTAATGTTGTTCTGATGCTTTGTAGATTTTTTATGTACAGTTGGTCTGTGCGTGTGTGTGTTTTTCTCTGCAGTCAGGACTAAGAAACACTTGGCACAAAATGTCATTTCTCAGACACTGTTCTGAAAGTGTTGTGATGAAATTATTTGTTAAGGTTGATGCGTGACACAGAGTTATACCACGGCGAGACTCGGGGCATTAGTACCAGTCAGAGGAACCTGCTTGAACATGTTCTCCCGCTTTTGTTCACTTGCTCTCTCTCGCTCTCGCTCTCTCTCTCTCTCTCACACACACACACACACACACACACACACACACACACACACACACACTGCAAACCTGCTTGGCATATCGATTTGTTTACCACCGTATCCGAAGTTCACGTTAGGCTGGTAAGAGGAAAAGGGAGTACAGTCACTGCAACTCCACTGTCACTAATGTGCTAACGTTCTGCCCTTACATGCTACATTTACTCAATACTCATTAAAGGATGAGGTATAAATAATTAGCATTCTTTCTTGGTACAGGAAGCACTCACAGTTGCACACGATGTACCAAACTGAAATCCAAACCGCAAGCACATACTGTTCTGTTTATTTTTAATTTATAAAAAAGAGGATCATTAATTAAAAAAAGAAAATGAAAACATATCTTTTCCCACTATATCTCTACACCACACACACACCCACACACCCACACACACTGTACACACTGTAATTGCATACTATCTATGAAAGGTTCTGCAATCATGTTTTTCTGGAAAAATGTACAATCACCTCTCACTCATATGCTACAAACTTTGAGGTAGAATAGTATTTTAGACTGTATGCTGTAAGAACATACATTTTATCCAGCGCTAGCTAGTTAACTTGAGGCGAGTTTGCTAGCTGTGTTTAACAATGCAATCATTTTGAGAAAAGATAGCACAGTTTCCCCTAATATTCACCTTAGCTAAGTCATCTTAACTGTTCTACTAGCAAGTTACCGCATCTAGTTTTGACTAGCTAAATACTATGGTGCAAAACCCTTTTATAATTGCTGAGTCATAGCTAGCTAGCTAAGGTTACCTACAGTAGCTAGCTGGCTGAAGTATCTAATTCATGGGGAATTTCTTTCATTATATCTTACAAACTCTGAATAAAAATGAACACACTGTCTCCTAGAATCTAGCTAGTCACGTCCCCAATTTAAGAGTTATATCATTAGTCATCTCACATTAGCTAGCAAACTACTATTGCTACAGTAAAGCACTTTATGTACATGGTGTACTAAAAAGAAATTCCAACCACACACAAATACACACACACACACACACACACACACACACACAAACACACTAGAATTTAGCTAGTCACTTAAAACTTTTTAAAGAAACTTGTACATTACATTATTAATTACATTACATTAAGCAAGTCATCTTACATTAGCTAGCAAACTACTATTGTTTGATTAGAGATAGCTAGCTAAAATAAGATGAGTTGATTTGCTCATCATCTTATTAATGCCACATATTTTCTTCTAACATTAATGCCTGCTAGTTCATTACATATGTTGATTATTTCGCTAGCTAGCTGATCTTACATTAGCTGTAATTATTAAAAGATATAATTAAAAATAAGGATGTGTCATTCTTAGAGGTATGTGAAGCACTTCATGCACATGGTTTACTAAAAATAAATTCCAGCTACAAATCACATACGCACACCCACATAGAACCCTAACCCTGTCTGTAGAAGTGAAAGGAAGTGTGCATGTCTTTCTTAGCGTAATCTCATATCAGCAAGGAACATGAATGCACCAAAACAAGTGAGGGGTGAGGAGCTAATTCATTCTGTACATGTACACATTGTTTCAGGATGCTGGCTCGGCCGGTGGAACGGCTGTGACAACAGCTTTGTTTACATGCAGGTGCATCGAGTAAAGGTCAGTTTATATATAATTAAGATCAGAGCGAGGATGAAAACTACACATCAGTACAGTCGAGCGTGTTGCTTTTTGTTTTTTCGGCTTCCTCAGACCCACATCCTGAGTTACTGATCACAGATTCATACACTCTCCCACACACACACACACACACACACACACACACACACACACACACACACACACAAACGTCAGTCATGCACATGCACAAGGTTTTGGATGAGAAAGTCCTGCTGAAGTTAACGATTCTACAGTAAACAGCTGCACACTTTTGTGTAGCTTTTACAGAACACAGAATATAAAGTGGGCTGCCTGAACATAAAGGTAAACATACAATTAGCTCTTTCGAAAAACAACCTTTTTTTGCACTATAACAGCTGCCTTTGGCCAGAGCTATGAGCTCAAGCAACTGCAGCACATCAGATTGAAACCACGTTGTGTCGGGGTGGTGTTTCGAGGGTTGGGGTGACAGACATAAATGTTAAATTGCTTCTCAGGTTGCAATGTGATTGTATCTGGCAGGGACGTAGACTGGACATTTGTAGCTCATAAATACTGTTTACTGAATGAAAAGTTGGAATCGCCACTCCTGACTGAGAGAGAGAGAGAGAGAGAGAGAGAGAGAGAGAGAGAGAGAGAGAGAGAGAGAAGAAGAGAAGAGAAGAAGAAAAGAGCAAGTGCAGCTCTTACTTTAATGAAGGAGTGCTTGTTAATGGGGACGTTCGAGGAACCGTTAACCACCAAGTGCGTCATGAGGGTGTTTTACAGAATGAGGCTAGGGAACAAGATGCAAAGACATCAACACAAACTCTTTCACACCCACACACACACAAACTTGCCTCTGACATTTAACTGTTAAATCTGGAACCATCATTGTCAATCTAATCTTGTGCATTGACATAAGCCTTACATGAGGCTTCTCTGTGAATAATTTAGTGCATCTAAATGGGTTCTACTTGGAGAGTAATTTGATATAATAAACAAAATCAAGATTGAATCTTTAGAACCCTTGAACTCCAAATCGGTATTGGTTTTTGGAAGGAAACACTGTTATGTTATCCTTCAGCAGTGCATATGAAGTTATACAAAGTTGCACTGCACCATTATCATTACTGCCTTTACAAACAATCGCCATTCCAATCAACACAAAAAAACGAAGTCATGACGACATACTTATTCTGTACAGCTTGTTAATTGTTGTTACTGCATGTTATGCTCCCTTTCAAATAACTTCCTTCTGTGTTAATCTTTTTATTTATTTGCACCTTATACAGTATTATTGTAATATATTTTGCCCCTTTGCACTGCCATAAAAGGTTTATTTTATATTTGTATGTTTATATATTTATATTAGATAAGGTTTTTTTTTTGCTATTTGCACTTCTGGTTAGATGCTTACTGCATTTCATTGGCCCTGTAGTTGCACTCAGCACAATGACAATAGAGTTTAATCTAATTTAGTCTAATCTAAACTAAAATGTGTCTTAATTGTTATGAAAGGGTTGCATGTACTTTTTGAAAGCTGCTCAATAAAACTCTATGTGCTGCGATCTCACTTGACTTATAGAAGTCATAATTTGTAAAAAGGTTTACTTGATACATTATTGCTATGTTTCTGCCTGCGTTATGAAGGGCTCAACAAAAAAAACTTAACGTTCGACAAACCGATCTGAGAAAATGACAAGAATCCAAAGTGAATCAGATGTGTATTGTTTCTGTATGACTAACAACTGAGACTGAGATTACTCTGAGAGGCTCCTTCCAGTTCCAGTGATAGTCCTTTGTATATTCCATTCAATTCGTTTTTATTTGTATTGCACTTTTAACAATGGACATTGTCCCGAAGCACAATGAAATTGAGGTTATGAAATTGCAAGTTTAGTACCTATAAGTTTGTTCATCACTAATAAGTGAAGCAGTGGTGACTATGGCAAGAAAAAAACTCCCTCAGAAGGTATGAAGAAGAAACCTTGAGAGGAACCAGACTCAAAAGCAAACCCATCCTCATCTGGGTTGCACCGAATGTCCATTTATTACAGTTCCATCATTGTTGAGGTGTACTGTTCAGTGGTAGATGCTTAAATAGAGAGCCTTTAATGCAAACTGTGGTTCTAAGCGACTACAAACCAGCTTTTCATATTAATTAAATGGCATAGCTTTTTTTTATTTTACAAAAAAGAGAGGATGGTGAGGACTTGGCATTTATTGCTGCTATAATGTAAGTGCCAACTAGAACTATTTAGCAAATGTTAAGTATAAATGGTTTTTAAAAAAGTATGGTTTGTTTGTTAATAATAGTGTTTATGGTACAAAAGGAATAACACACTTTGGGATGTGCTTTTTATTAAAAAATAAAATAAAAAAATCAACATAGTTAATGTTAACGCTGCTTTGTGTAAACTTTGAGTGCCTGGTAGTTGATCGTTTCTCCTGTTAACAGAACACCCCTAAGCCATTTAGCAGAAATGCACATGACAGCTGTTATAGAGTTTTTCAGGAAAAGATATTAGTATGTGAAGCAAACACTCGTTCAGAAAAACACTGGATGAAAAATGTGAAGGCAGCTCAGGACAGGACATAACACCATGTATTCAATTTATAGCAGGGTTATGTCAGGTTTATGAAGCAGGGTTGAAGTCAATTATTATTACTATTACTTTGTGAAAGTTAAAAACTTGAAAACCAAACATACATGGATTCTAGAGAAAGGGGAAGGGTGGACTTTTCTCCCTCTAGCACAATCCTCTTCCCTCCTCCACCTCCACCTCCTCCTGCTCCTTTTTCCTCCCAAACAGGATGTTTGATAGCCTGTGTGCAGTGGCCGAGCAGATGCGAGCCGAGAGCTCTTTCTTGGAAAGTTATTTAAGGTGAGATAAAGTTATCAGTGCTCCACTCCCGATACTTCATGCAACGCTAACATTGATTTACTGTGCGATCCCTTGCTCAAGCGGTTGATTAAACAAGGCAAGAAAAGCCAATATCATCAATAAAAGCGCACTTCGTCTTCCAAGCAGCTATTCATTTTCACTTTCTGCCATAACTTTTGTCCTAATGAGCTGGGGGAGACTTGCTTGGGGTTTGGAGCGTGAAACGTAAAATGGCAGTAACTTGGCTTGTTTCATGATGATTCCCAAACTGTACACACTGATTCAGGGAGGCAGGGGAAGAACAACAGTATCTTTTATACGCTTTTATACATTTCAATGACATTGGAGTGTAGAAGTTTGCCTCTTTGTTTGCATTTTTATCTGAACCCTATTGTATTGCAGCTGATCTTTGTTATATAAATATGATTCGTTATTGTGTCCAGTTTATCATTCATGTCTATAAAGTGTTTACTTTTTAACTTTGAATACTTAATACTGTAATATTTTAAATACTTTAGTACTTAAATACTTTATTTGTATTAATGCATGAAAGTCCAGGCGAAAACTCTCAAGCAGGTCTCTGTGAGATGTCGAGTTATGAGTAAATGAAAGTCAGGAAAAGAGTTATCTCATCTAAATGGAAAATATTTCTCTTCACAGAGCTGGAGATGGAGACCAGGCGGAACAGCGAAAACTGTGATCCAGACACGAAGCATACACAGATACAAGAACCTCAATGGTGGAAAAAAAACCATAGGGACAACAACTAAATTTAATAATAATAATAATAATAATAATAATAATAATAATAATAATAAAATATATAAATTATTATTATAATGAACATACTGCTTATTAATGAATGTATTATTTAGATTTTACACTTCTATTATTTACTGCATTATTATCATTATTTGTCTTTTTACAAATAATGATATTTGTAAAAAGTTTCATTATTTTTCAGTTTTTTTGTTTCATTTTATTTCTTATCTGGTTTAAAAATACCATTTGATCATTTCAATATGTTTCCATGTTTTATCAACTTGTTACTTTTGACAAAAAAAAGTTTTGTCAAAAACTCAGCGTGTCAGGTCTTCTTAGCATCAAATCAGGGGTGCACAAACTTTTGCATTCTGCTACAAGAAATGTCAGAAATCACTTGATTGCTTGACTGATATGTTGTTATTAGAGTGAGCAGAGGATGTGTGGAACTATGTGTGTGTATGTGTGTGTGTGTGTGTGTGTGTGTGTGTGTGCGTGTGCGTGTGTGTGTGTGTGTGTGTGTGTGTGTGTGTGTGTGTGTGTATAACAGGTAGTGAGGCTCTTCAATTACAGCCAACCAGTACTTATAGCTAAACACCTGCTGATCGGATAACATCTAACCTGACAACATTTTGGATACACACACACACACACACACACACACACACACACACACACACACACACACACACACACACACACACACATGTTAAAAGAGCACTAATCACCTCACACTCTTTTTTTGGCCATGCTTTGAAGTTCCACCACATGATCACAGAGCGAGAGCGGCCCGAGGGACTGATCCGCACTGGACACCTCAGCATCGCTAATGACAGAGAGACTGTAATCACTGCAGAGTGCAGATCATCAAAAGAAATGCAAATAAGCCTTCCTGAGATACAAAGTGTATATATATATGTGAGGCATATATATGCAAAAAAATAAATAAAGATTTAAACAATATAACCTCAAGAATGTGAGAAAACACACAGATAACTGCTGTGAAATAATTTACTTTAATAATCACAAGAAAAAAATTCAGTGTGTTTGCATTTCTGTGCAAATGCCTTATTTGCAAACGCTATTTATCTTACTATTGATCAAATCCAGTAACTCGGTCTTTCGTTCATATACAGCAACAGCTTTTTCATGAGCAGGATTTGACCTGGAGTTTCTCCTGGGAACACTCAGTGTGAGATGAGAATGCACCCTGGATGGGACCCATTGCATCGTAAGGTCCACACAAACACATTTACACCCTCATTCACACCTGAGCAACTTGTCTAACTACTAGAAGCTTTTTCTGAGGTTTGAGGAAACCAAAGAACCACAGATAAACCCTGTGAGGACATGATGAGAACATTTAGTACCTGTTATGAAACAAATATGAAAGGTATGTAGTCATGAGAGTAAGGAAAATCTTTTTTTTTAAATGAGCACAATGTGTTGTGTTGGGACACAGCATGAAAAGCAATGCCTCCTCAACCAGTTCCATTAGTTGGGTAGTGATAGCGAGTACCCTTGTAGCATAAAGCTTTAAGATGCATCTCTAAAGCCGGTCAGAAATCTGAAATTATGGGCCGATGGGAACGGAAAAACAGTTTCTCATTCACTGACACAAACATTCCTCAGCTCAGGTTATAAAGTGCAGCTGAATGTTTGGTATGTCAAGTGTTTTCTCTGCAGTTTTAAGAAGTCTATTAAAAATTCGCCAAGGAAAGATCTTCAAGCGTTCCTCAGAGCCAAAATGCTCGCAGGCTTGTTTGAGGTTTTAATTAAGTTCGGTATTTAATAATACTCCTCTGTTAAATGTTAGTGATGACAAAATGCATGTTCTTTGCAAAATAATTATTCCATAACTCAAATTCCCTCACCCTCACAGACACTCTTGTTATCGGACAGTGAAAACCGACACTTCAAAACGACTGGTTTCTGTTTCACGTGGCTTACGACATGTTTATAACAGTCTCGTTCTCACCTAATATTAGGTATCATAAGAGGATTACGCTACGGGTCATCTTGAATAGGTGACTGTTCTATATTTCTAATAATAACCCCGGTGAAAAACGGGGCAGAAACCTTACACACGGATGGTTCTGGTCGTTTTGACGTCAATATCATAGACCTTTTGTAATGAGTTCCACTGCATAAAAAGCAGCTTAATGCATGAGCTCTTTTCTTGGCTACCTACTAACAAAAGCTCATTTTGATGTCTCCCAGAAGTATGATGCAAACCCATACACGGTGTGTGTGTGTGTGTGTGTGTGTGTGTGTGTGTAAATATGTTTTCAATCCAGGATTGATTTCCATCTGTCCTCTTTCCCATGCAACACAATGCAGTGTCTAAAGTCTCACAGTAACAAGAGCAGCAAATATCTGTCATTTACACACTGCACTTATTACGAGCAACCACTGAAAGGGGAAACACTCTGTAAGTGCTCTTAATACTGCTTAAATGAGCAAACAGGCCAAACATTTTTAAGCTTTTATCTCGTGGAGATATATATTTATACATACAGGTGGTCCCCAACTTACAATGATTCGACTTTCAATCTTACAATGACGATATCGATATTATAAAATTGAAAAAGTTCCAAGCGGCAGGCAAACGTAGAAGTGTATATGTGGTATGATACGTTGGGACGCTGCCAGGATGTACAGCGTTTGACAGAGTTTAATTGCCTCAGTGATAGAGCGTGTATTTCTTTCTGTGTCTCTGCTGTTTAAAAGCCCAATTTTAGCTCTTGTCTCTCTCCTTTTTTATCTGCACCACCGGACACTGAAACAAAGCGCACTGATTAGTCTCATCACTACATGTGTGCCTATAAGCATATATTTTTCCCAAAACCATTACCACAAAGTTGGAGGCACACAATTGGACGTGGATTGTCATTGGTTAAACAATTTCAAAATTTTCCCTTCACTTAAACTTGGAATGCCGAACCTGTTCCAGCATGACAGTGCCCCTTCGCACAACGTCAGCTGTATGAAGATATGCTTTACAAGGGTCGGCGTTGAAGATCTTATGTGACCTGCTATAGAGCTCTGACCTTAACCCTATTAAACATCTGGGATGAGTATGAACGCTGACTGCACTCCAGGCCTCCTCACCTCAAATACATCAGAACCTGTCCTAGTGGAACATCTTCCCAGAAGAGTGGAGGATATTAAATTAAGAATGAAAAGCACATATAAATCTTAGGGTCAGGAGTCCAAAAACTTGTTCACTGTCTATTGTCCTTTTGAGAAAAAAAAAGTGAATAGTGAGCTATCTGTCTAAATTTATAGTGTATTAATCTATAAATAATAATAATAATAGTAATAAAAATGGTAATAACAAAATCGACAATTCATTGCATGTTAGTTTTACAATAACTCGTTTACACAAGTGGCCAGATGAGGGTTCATTCAGGGACCAAGCAGATTGGCAGAATTTAAACTCTTGACCTTGTAAGACTAGATAGATAGATAGATAGATAGATAGATAGATAGATAGATAGATAGATAGATAGATAGATAGATAGATAGATAGATAGATAGATAGATAGATAGATAGATAGATAGATAGATAGATAGACAGACAGACAGACAGACAGACAGACAGACAGATACTTTATTTATTTCAATGGGAAATTTATTTATTTATTAATTTATTCTTTTAAATACAAACCAGAAGTCTAGTAGAAATAAGAACTAGTAGGTTTTAATTTAATGTTGCATCTTCAAATGTGAATCTAAAAGTTTTAAATTTGCAGGTTATGGCTCCCACTGATTTCCATCACCATTTTAGGTACCAGGTAGACCAGGATCAGTAGCCCTGAGAGACCATGACACAAGGAGGGAGTTGGAATGTCAGTGTAAAGACTCAACAAACAAAATTAGCAATGATACAGTATGACACCAATGTAACGTGATTTTATGGATGCACCTTTCATAATATGTAACAGATTAAAGTTATATGGGTAATACTGTGGAGCTGATAAAAAAAAATTTCCATATGTGACCTTTTATTCATTTTGTTTTATTTTACTTTTTATATTATTTGATTTTATTAGGTTTAGAAAATAAAGTAATTTCTTTCAACAGCTCAAATTTATGACATTGCTCATGAGGCATAGAGCAAACGAAAATTAATGGCATGCTGGTTTTATTTGATATTACTTCTTATATGACTGCTGTCTCAGCAAACATAAAGCTCATAAAAGTCTTCACATCACAAAATAATGATTTCCTGACAAATACAATACTAATCATTACAAATAAATGCCATTAAACCTGTCAAGTTTATGGTAAACGAATGAATCAGATCTTGACTTCCTGTCGGTCATGAAAACAAACAAACAAAAACAAATTGTAATGATTTAAACTAGATCTTTATCTCAATTGATTTTGTCAGTTCCAAAGAAACCGGAAGTTGAACATTACTGTCATTTACACTCATGATTATAAATGCAACGTAGCAGATGAGATGATTGATTTCACAAGCTTTTAGCAACCAAATATTTCACTATTTTATCATTAATGAAATGTTTTATGTTGTTACATGCAGTCAAATTCCTCCTGCAGTTATGCCTCAATGGCACAATGAGGGCAAACGTCCTCTTATCACCGAGTCAAACCAATCTTTAATCTATATATCTGCAATGCTGATAATGAAGCTAATCTAGCTAATTCATCTAGATAGCAAGATAAGGTAAGAATAGTATGAGCATTTTTGTTTTTACAGTGTGTGTGTGTTTCATTTTTTATATCAACACAAATATGGTTCACAGCAAATATGAAAGCAGATTAAGAGGTTTCTTCAAGAACTTTTTCAACAATATCAACAGTATAAATCTCTCTAAAAATCTATAACTGCAATACAACTAACCAAAACTCTGAACATGACAGAAGCACAGCTGAGCTGTTGATCTACATGAAAATATCAAAACCACATTAAAAAGCCCACCAGGTCTGATTGCATCATCTGTGTGGTAAAGATCTATGGTGTTCACTCTGACGTCTTTGTCGTTTCGGTAATGCTAAACGCGTCTAAATACCCCTGAAACAACCGTTAATATATATCTCTCCTGCCCCATGACTGTAATCAGGCTGCGCAAGGCAGTAATCTCCGTAACCAGCACCTATAGTGTCTGCTGAGTGGTAAAAACTGCTGCATAAACTCTAGGCCTGTAATAGTGGGAGAGAATAATGAGTCTAATGGAGCAGAGAAACGAGAGAGGATCATTTGAGAAGGTAAGTAAGAAGAACACTTGAATGGGCCCTAATTCTTTCTTTTGACAAAGACTGAGACAGACAGACAGCTCTGGAGAGAAACCTGAGGAGAAACAGAAGGAATTCTCTCTATTGTTTTGTGTGGTTGTTGTTTTTGTCCATAAGCCCCTTTTTTCTGCCCCCCTGGGGTGTGAGCCAGCGGGGGGGGGGGTGTAAACACAGCTCCTGTAACTCACAGCGGCTCCTCTCGCAGGTTTCTCCCCATTCACGATCAGG
Organism: Silurus meridionalis; assembly: GCF_014805685.1. Classification (NCBI taxonomy): domain Eukaryota; kingdom Metazoa; phylum Chordata; class Actinopteri; order Siluriformes; family Siluridae; genus Silurus; species Silurus meridionalis. Next base: position 4,191,798 of record NC_060903.1, read on the forward strand.
CTCCCCCGGGCTCCACTTTCCCAGAGGGAGCGAGGCCCATTGTGCCACTCCAGAGGCCCAGCAGGAGAGCTCTGAGCTGCACGCCAGAGCCCCGGGATGATCGTCTGTGCCTGGAGGCCGTGGCACGAAGGGCCGGCCTGGAGACACTGCGAACTGAAAAGGTGAAGTACTTATGCTCGAGGAGTTTTGGTTAAACTCAGGTTAAGGAGTGGCTCAAAGGTGCAAAGTCCGTAGGTGTAGACACACTGATATAAACCTTCATGTGAAGCTACCAAACTATACAACATTGCACAGTGGTTGTCTTTTTTCTACTGTACATACTGTAAGTGTAAGCATTTTGCGCAGGTTCATTGGAGCTATAAACACCATGCAACTGATACACCAATGTGACTTTATATATGACCATATTTATATAAAACAGCATATAATGGCATTCACTTTATTAATGGGCCATTAATGCAGCACATATATCTCTTTGACTATTTATATAAAAAATATAAATAAAATAATTATAAAAGAGGTGAAATTAAAGCCTTCAACGAAACACACATTTATTCACGACATCCTTTCTTTACTCGGATGTAAAAAAAAAATAACAGATGCCATGATGAACAGATAATCAGTTATTTACTTCACACTTCATAATGTTATAATGTCATAAGGATTGCTACTGATTTGAATTTAAATCCTACTCTTTTCAATGTTGAACTTAAGCATGATATCACTGCACACTATAATAATGACATGGTCACATGTTTGTTTTTTAGACATGAAAAAAATACGATAACCAAATTTCAACATCGAGCACTCTCGCTATCAGCAGCCTAGGTGCCAGGCATTGGGACAGACCGGAGACACCTGTTCCTTGTAGACAGCAGAGTCACTGGACACACCTTTATGACCGCCCTGAAGTCCATCCAACCTGCCCAAGATGCACGGACTGGCTGGACTTTGTCCCTCATGCAGACGTGAACAATGTCACATATTCAGGCCTGTGTGTGACTCAGAGACTGACAAGGCTGACGAGTTGACAAGACAAGGCAGTGTGCTTGCGCTAATTGGAACAGACTTTGCCCTACTGTGAAACGTGCCTGAGGCTACACGGTGTTTACCTGTGCCAGGATCCATCCAAAAAAATAAAAATGTCGGAATGCCATGACAGAGACGGCGAGACCCGAGGGAGATTGTACAGCACAAACACACGTGTGATTAATGCCAGAGAGGGCAAACACGGCCTTTTGTCTGCGAGTGTGATATGCTTCTTCAAGCCTGGCTGACCAAACACAGGTGTGAAATCAAACTCCCATGCAACACCAGGCCTGCATGCATGCGTGCTCAAAAACAGTGTGCTTCACCATTTCATAAGTTCACTCAGGTATAACATAATACCGCTATCTATATCTCTGTATGTTTCTGTTTGGAAACTCTTAGACACAGTGAGCAAGGCCTAAAATGTTTCTTATTTATTTTTATGCTATTTCTAGTTCAAACACCGAACAGCACATCTCCTATTAATATTAATTATTAATACTTATTAATACTTGTTTGCATATCCATTTAGGTCTCATTATCTGTTTAATACAAAACTGCCAGTAAACACAAGCCAAGCCAAGTTTACCATTTGACACCTTATCACACTGGCTATACTATAGAAAGACCTATGTTCTATATATACTATCAACACCTACACAACAGCAATATCTTTATTGACATCTTTAAGGCCATTTGACTGCTCAGAACTAGAGTTTTTTTTTTTCCACACAGTGCGCAGTCCAGCATGCTGTAAATCTTAACTAGGTAATGAAACCATAGACTTTTTCATATCACCTTACATATCCACTCATGGTAAATAATTACAAAGGATGATCTATACACACAAACTACAGAGGCAAAATAGACAGCATCCAATTTCTAAGAATGGATTTTATAGGCAGATGAACAACACATGAGCAGAAAGTCTGTAGCGTTTGATCCGTGTATTCAATAAACAAGCCCAATCCTTCATGATATAACGAGGATGCCGGAGTTGTGTTTATACGCATTGTACACATTGTACACATTGTACACACTGTACACATTGTACTGTACTGTAAGCACACATCCCTTTGTGCCATTTCATCAAACAAAATACTCTCTTGTCCTGTGTAATAGAGGAATCAGCACATTTGAATAAACAGCTAAATCCAGATGGGACTCCAAATAGTCAAGTGACTACTCATCAGACAACTTCTACACACAGACAAAGAATGTTTGAGAAATACACACTAACACACACATACACGCGCACAAACATACACACCTGTTAGTGGATGGATGGCTCAAAAACTCCTTCTGCATTCCGGAACATCAGTCTGTCAGACACACCCACCTAGACTGTGAGAACCGCTCAATGGAGATCTGGAGATGTTTGTGTGTGTGTGTGTGTGTGTGTGTGTGTGTGTGTGTGTGTGTGTGTTTGTGCTTGTTAGATGGCCTGCGCAACATTACATGTTTTGTTATATTGATTGTACAAAGAGTACAGCTTTGCTCAAATCACTGTAGTCATGAATATATATTCTGAATCTATACACTTTACAACTTCGACATATTAATATAAATATAGTGTACAGTAATAATTGACTTGCATATTAAATGCAATCCAGTGGGTCAGCTAGCAAAACAAGCAAGCTAACATTGGTAGATTAGCAACACGTTACACCAAATAATACACATCAATGATACTAAAGGCAAATAAGTTCACAAAGCAGCAAACACCATTGAATTAAAATTACACAATTTTAAAAGTCTAAAAAAATGTGTTTATATATTCGTTACAAAGACTATATTGACAAAATAGGGAGTCAAATAGGAGTCATGAATGCGCTAGCTTAGTATTGTAAGTGTAACAATCACTGACGAGCCAATGTCAACAGCTAATAAATGATACGGCACGGTGTCTGAAAGTCTTCTACTGATTGGAAAATATATCCTGAAATAACCTGGCGTGAAAATGATTAACGTCTCCTCCTTGTACTTGCGTTTAAGGAGCTACCCTGTCCACTCTAAAAGGGTCAGAAGGATTAAACCATCTTGACGCCTGACCCAGGGGTCAATGCACCTTAAGTCATGTACAAAGTCTCACCTTTTCTCTCTTTGTTCAGATTTTCTAAAACATTCCAGCCAGCTTGAAGTTTTTTACTTCTTGGTTCCAACACCAAAATAAG